>NW_027473748.1:0-51016 GCF_050947335.1 Megachile rotundata
AGCGACAATTACTATACTTATCACTCTTATTATTATCATTCTAACTCATATTATTAACCATATTAAGCAGATATGATCGATAGAGCTATAATTACTATACTCATTACTCTTATTATTATCAATCTAACTCATATTATTAGCCATATTATGCTTATATGATCGATAGAACGACAATTACTATACTTATTACTCTTATTATTATCAATCTAACTCATATTATTAGCCATATTGTGCTTATATGTGCGATAGAACGACAATTACTATATTTATTGCACTCACTATTATCAATCTAACTCACATTATTAGCCATATTATGCTTATATGATCGATAGTACGACAATTACTATACTCATTACTCTTAGTATTATCAATCTAACTCATATTATTAGCCATATTATGCTTATATTATCGCTAGAACGACAATTACTATACTTATTACACTCACTATTATCAATCTAACTCATATTATTAACCATATTATGCAGATATGATCGATAGCACGACACTTACTATACTTATTACTCTTATTATTATCAACCTAACTCATATTATTAGCCATATTATGCTTATATGATCGATAGAGCGACCATCACTATACTTATTACTGTTATTATTATGAATCTGACTCATATTATTAGCCATATTATGCTTATATGATCGATAGACCTACAATTACTATACTCATTACTCTTATTATTATCAATCCAACTCATATTATTACCCGTATTATGCTGATATGATCGATAGAACGACATTCACTATACTTATTACACTCACTATTATCAATCTAACTCATATTATTAACCATATTATGCAGATATGATCGATAGAACGACAATTACTATACTTATCACTCTTATTATTATCAATCTAACTCATATTATTAGCCATATTGTGATTACATGAGCGATAGAACGACAATTACTATACTTATTACTGTTATTATTATTAATCTAACTCATATTATTAGCCATATTATGCTTATATGATCGATAGAATGAGAATTACTATACTCACTACTCTTAGTATTATCACTCTAACTCATATTATTAGCCATATTATGCTCATATGATCGAGATAACAACAATTACTATACTTATTACTCTTATTATTATCAATCTGACTCATATTATTAGCCATATTGTGATTACATGAGCGATAGAACGACAATTACTATATTTATTACACTCACTATTATCAATCTAACTCATATTATTAACCATATTATGCAGATATGATCGATGGAACGACAGTTACTATACTCATTACTCTTATTATTATCAATCTAACTCATGCTATTAGCCATATTATGGTTATATGATCGATATAACGACAATTACTATACTTATTGCTCTTATTATTATCAATCTAACTCATATTATTAACCATATTATGCAGATATGATCGATAGAACGACAATTACTATACTCATTACTCTTATTATTATCAATCTAACTCATATTATTAGCCATATTATGCTTATATGATCGATAGAACGACAATTACTATACTTATTACTCTTATTATTATCAATCTAACTCATACTATTAACCATATTATGCAGATATGATCTATAGAACGACAATTACTATACTTATTACTCTTATTATTATCAATCTAACTCATATTATTAACCATATTGTGCTTATATGATCGATAGAACGACAATTACTATATTTATTACTCTTATTATTATAAATCTAACTCATCTTATTAGCCATATTATGCTTATATGATCGATAGAACGACAATTACTATACTCATTACTCTTATTATTATCAATCTAACTCATATTATTAGCCATATTATGCTTATATGATCGATAGAACGACAATTACTATACTCACTACTCTTAGTATTATCAATCTAACTCATATTATTAGCCATATTATGCTTATATTATCGCTAGAACGACAATTACTATACTTATTACACTCACTATTATCAATCTAACTCATATTATTAACCATATTATGCAGATATGATCGATAGCACGACACTTACTATACTTATTACTCTTATTATTATCAACCTAACTCATATTATTAGCCATATTATGCTTATATGATCGATAGAGCGACCATCACTATACTTATTACTGTTATTATTATGAATCTGACTCATATTATTAGCCATATTATGCTTATATGATCGATAGACCTACAATTACTATACTCATTACTCTTATTATTATCAATCCAACTCATATTATTACCCGTATTATGCTGATATGATCGATAGAACGACATTCACTATACTTATTACACTCACTATTATCAATCTAACTCATATTATTAACCATATTATGCAGATATGATCGATAGAACGACAATTACTATACTTATCACTCTTATTATTATCATTCTAACTCATATTATTAACCATATTAAGCAGATATGATCGATAGAGCTACAATTACTATACTCATTACTCTTATTATTATCAATCTAACTCATATTATTAGCCATATTATGCTTATATGATCGATAGAACGACAATTACTATACTCATTACACTTATTATTATCAATCTAACTCATATTATTAGCCATATTATGCTTATATGATCGATAGAACGACAATTACTATACTTATTACTCTTATTATTATCAATCTAACTCATATTATTAGCCATATTGTGCTTATATGAGCGATAGAACGACAATTACTATATTTATTGCACTCACTATTATCAATCTAACTCACATTATTAGCCATATTATGCTTATATGATCGATAGTACGACAATTACTATACTCATTACTCTTATTATTATCAATCTAACTCATATTATTAACCATATTATGCAGATATGATCGATCGAACGACAATTACTATACTTATTACACTTATTATTATCAATCTAACACATATTATTAGCCATATTATGCTTATATGATCGATAGTACGACAATTACTATACTCATTGCTCTTATTATTATCAATCTAACTCATATTATTAGCCCTATTGTGCTTATATGATCGATAGAACGACAATTACTATACTTATTACTCTTATTATTATAAATCTAACTCATATTATTAGCCATATTATGCTTATATGATCGATAGAACGACAATTACTATACTCATTACTCTTATTATTATCAATCTAACTCATATTATTAACCATATTATGCAGATATGATCGATAGAACGACAATTACTATACTTATTACTCTTATTATTATAAATCTAACTCATATTATTAGCCATATTATGCTTATATGATCGATAGAACGACAATTACTATACTCATTACTCTTATTATTATCAATCTAACTCATATTATTAGCCATATTCTGCTTATATGATCGATAGAACGACAATTACTATACTCACTACTCTTAGTATTATCAATCTAACTCATATTATTACCCGTATTATGCTGATATGATCGATAGAACGACATTCACTATACTTATTACACTCACTATTATCAATCTAACTCATATTATTAACCATATTATGCAGATATGATCGATAGAACGACAATTACTATACTTATCACTCTTATTATTATCATTCTAACTCATATTATTAACCATATTAAGCAGATATGATCGATAGAGCTACAATTACTATACTCATTACTCTTATTATTATCAATCTAACTCATATTATTAGCCATATTATGCTTATATGATCGATAGAACGACAATTACTATACTCATTACACTTATTATTATCAATCTAACTCATATTATTAGCCATATTATGCTTATATGATCGATAGAACGACAACTACTATACTCATTACACTTATTATTATCAATCTAACTCATATTATTAGCCATATTATGCTTATATGATCGATAGAACGACAATTACTATACTTATTACTCTTATTATTATCAATCTAACTCATATTATTAGCCATATTGTGCTTATATGAGCGATAGAACGACAATTACTATATTTATTGCACTCACTATTATCAATCTAACTCACATTATTAGCCATATTATGCTTATATGATCGATAGTACGACAATTACTATACTCATTACTCTTATTATTATCAATCTAACTCATATTATTAACCATATTATGCAGATATGATCGATCGAACGACAATTACTATACTTATTACACTTATTATTATTAATCTAACACATATTATTAGCCATATTATGCTTATATGATCGATAGTACGACAATTACTATACTCATTGCTCTTATTATTATCAATCTAACTCATATTATTAACCATATTATGCAGATATGATCGATAGAACTACAATTACTCTACTCATTACTCTTATTATTATCAATCTAACTCATATTATTAGCCATATTATGCTTATATGATCGATAGAACGACAATTACTATACGCACTACTCTTAGTATTATCAATCTAACTCATATTATTAGCAATATTATGCTTATATTATCGATAGAACGACAATTACTATACTTATTACTGTTATTATTATCAATCTGACTCATATTATTAGCCATATTATGCTTATATGATCGATAGAACGACAATTACTATACTCATTGCTCTTATTATTATCACTCTAACTCATATTATTAGCCATATTATGCTCATATGATCGAGATAACAACAATTACTATACTTATTACTCTTATTATTATCAATCTGACTCATATTATTAGCCATATTGTGATTACATGAGCGATAGAACGACAATTACTATATTTATTACACTCACTATTATCAATCTAACTCATATTATTAACCATATTATGCAGATATGATCGATGGAACGACAGTTACTATACTCATTACTCTTATTATTATCAATCTAACTCATGCTATTAGCCATATTATGGTTATATGATCGATATAACGACAATTACTATACTTACTACTCTTATTATTATCAATCTAACTCATATTATTAACCATATTATGCAGATATGATCGATAGAACGACAATTACTATACTTATTACTCTTATTATTATCAATCTAACTCATATTATTAGCCATATTATGCTTATATGATCGATAGAACGACAATTACTATACTTATTACTCTTATTATTATCAATCTAACTCATACTATTAACCATATTATGCAGATATGATCTATAGAACGACAATTACTATACTTATTACTCTTATTATTATCAATCTAACTCATATTATTAACCATATTGTGCTTATATGATCGATAGAACGACAATTACTATATTTATTACTCTTATTATTATAAATCTAACTCATATTATTAGCCATATTATGCTTATATGATCGATAGAACGACAATTACTATACTCATTACTCTTATTATTATCAATCTAACTCATATTATTAGCCATATTATGCTTATATGATCGATAGAACGACAATTACTATACTCACTACTCTTAGTATTATCAATCTAACTCATATTATTAGCCATATTATGCTTATATTATCGATAGAACGACAATTACTATACTTATTACACTCACTATTATCAATCTAACTCATATTATTAACCATATTATGCAGATATGATCGATAGCACCACATTTACTATACTTATTACTCTTATTATTATCAACCTAACTCATATTATTAGCCATATTATGCTTATATGATCGATAGAGCGACCATCACTATACATATTACTGTTATTATTATGAATCTGACTCATATTATTAACCATATTATGCAAATATGATCGATAGAACGACAATTACTATACTTATTACTCTTTTTATTATCAATCTAACTCATATTATTAGCCCTATTGGGCTTATATGATCGATAGAACGACAATTACTATACTTATTACTCTTATTATTATAAATCTAACTCATATTATTAGCCATATTATGCTTATATGATCGATAGAACGACAATTACTATACTCATTACTCTTATTATTATCAATCTAACTCATATTATTAGCCATATTCTGCTTATATGATCGATAGAACGACAATTACTATACTCACTACTCTTAGTATTATCAATCTAACTCATATTATTAGCCATATTATGCTTATATTATCGATAGAACGACAATTACTATACTTATTACTGTTATTATTATTAATCTAACTCATATTATTAGCCATATTATGCTTATATGATCGATAGAATGAGAATTACTATACTCACTACTCTTAGTATTATCACTCTAACTCATATTATTAGCCATATTATGCTCATATGATCGAGATAACAACAATTACTATACTTATTACTCTTATTATTATCAATCTGACTCATATTATTAGCCATATTGTGATTACATGAGCGATAGAACGACAATTACTATATTTATTACACTCACTATTATCAATCTAACTCATATTATTAACCATATTATGCAGATATGATCGATGGAACGACAGTTACTATACTCATTACTCTTATTATTATCAATCTAACTCATGCTATTAGCCATATTATGGTTATATGATCGATATAACGACAATTACTATACTTATTACTCTTATTATTATCAATCTAACTCATACTATTAACCATATTATGCAGATATGATCTATAGAACGACAATTACTATACTTATTACTCTTATTATTATCAATCTAACTCATATTATTAACCATATTGTGCTTATATGATCGATAGAACGACAATTACTATATTTATTACTCTTATTATTATAAATCTAACTCATATTATTAGCCATATTATGCTTATATGATCGATAGAACGACAATTACTATACTCATTACTCTTATTATTATCAATCTAACTCATATTATTAGCCATATTATGCTTATATGATCGATAGAACGACAATTACTATACTCACTACTCTTAGTATTATCAATCTAACTCATATTATTAGCCATATTATGCTTATATTATCGATAGAACGACAATTACTATACTTATTACTCTTATTATTATCAATCTAACTCATATTATTAGCCATATTGTGCTTATATGAGCGATAGAACGACAATTACTATATTTATTGCACTCACTATTATCAATCTAACTCACATTATTAGCCATATTATGCTTATATGATCGATAGTACGACAATTACTATACTCATTACTCTTATTATTATCAATCTAACTCATATTATTAACCATATTATGCAGATATGATCGATCGAACGACAATTACTATACTTATTACACTTATTATTATTAATCTAACACATATTATTAGCCATATTATGCTTATATGATCGATAGTACGACAATTACTATACTCATTGCTCTTATTATTATCAATCTAACTCATATTATTAACCATATTATGCAGATATGATCGATAGAACTACAATTACTCTACTCATTACTCTTATTATTATCAATCTAACTCATATTATTAGCCATATTATGCTTATATGATCGATAGAACGACAATTACTATACGCACTACTCTTAGTATTATCAATCTAACTCATATTATTAGCAATATTATGCTTATATTATCGATAGAACGACAATTACTATACTTATTACTGTTATTATTATCAATCTGACTCATATTATTAGCCATATTATGCTTATATGATCGATAGAACGACAATTACTATACTCATTGCTCTTATTATTATCACTCTAACTCATATTATTAGCCATATTATGCTCATATGATCGAGATAACAACAATTACTATACTTATTACTCTTATTATTATCAATCTGACTCATATTATTAGCCATATTGTGATTACATGAGCGATAGAACGACAATTACTATATTTATTACACTCACTATTATCAATCTAACTCATATTATTAACCATATTATGCAGATATGATCGATGGAACGACAGTTACTATACTCATTACTCTTATTATTATCAATCTAACTCATATTATTAGCCATATTCTGCTTATATGATCGATAGAACGACAATTACTATACTCACTACTCTTAGTATTATCAATCTAACTCATATTATTACCCGTATTATGCTGATATGATCGATAGAACGACATTCACTATACTTATTACACTCACTATTATCAATCTAACTCATATTATTAACCATATTATGCAGATATGATCGATAGAACGACAATTACTATACTTATCACTCTTATTATTATCATTCTAACTCATATTATTAACCATATTAAGCAGATATGATCGATAGAGCTACAATTACTATACTCATTACTCTTATTATTATCAATCTAACTCATATTATTAGCCATATTATGCTTATATGATCGATAGAACGACAATTACTATACTCATTACACTTATTATTATCAATCTAACTCATATTATTAGCCATATTATGCTTATATGATCGATAGAACGACAACTACTATACTCATTACACTTATTATTATCAATCTAACTCATATTATTAGCCATATTATGCTTATATGATCGATAGAACGACAATTACTATACTTATTACTCTTATTATTATCAATCTAACTCATATTATTAGCCATATTGTGCTTATATGAGCGATAGAACGACAATTACTATATTTATTGCACTCACTATTATCAATCTAACTCACATTATTAGCCATATTATGCTTATATGATCGATAGTACGACAATTACTATACTCATTACTCTTATTATTATCAATCTAACTCATATTATTAACCATATTATGCAGATATGATCGATCGAACGACAATTACTATACTTATTACACTTATTATTATTAATCTAACACATATTATTAGCCATATTATGCTTATATGATCGATAGTACGACAATTACTATACTCATTGCTCTTATTATTATCAATCTAACTCATATTATTAACCATATTATGCAGATATGATCGATAGAACTACAATTACTCTACTCATTACTCTTATTATTATCAATCTAACTCATATTATTAGCCATATTATGCTTATATGATCGATAGAACGACAATTACTATACGCACTACTCTTAGTATTATCAATCTAACTCATATTATTAGCAATATTATGCTTATATTATCGATAGAACGACAATTACTATACTTATTACTGTTATTATTATCAATCTGACTCATATTATTAGCCATATTATGCTTATATGATCGATAGAACGACAATTACTATACTCATTGCTCTTATTATTATCACTCTAACTCATATTATTAGCCATATTATGCTCATATGATCGAGATAACAACAATTACTATACTTATTACTCTTATTATTATCAATCTGACTCATATTATTAGCCATATTGTGATTACATGAGCGATAGAACGACAATTACTATATTTATTACACTCACTATTATCAATCTAACTCATATTATTAACCATATTATGCAGATATGATCGATGGAACGACAGTTACTATACTCATTACTCTTATTATTATCAATCTAACTCATGCTATTAGCCATATTATGGTTATATGATCGATATAACGACAATTACTATACTTACTACTCTTATTATTATCAATCTAACTCATATTATTAACCATATTATGCAGATATGATCGATAGAACGACAATTACTATACTTATTACTCTTATTATTATCAATCTAACTCATATTATTAGCCATATTATGCTTATATGATCGATAGAACGACAATTACTATACTTATTACTCTTATTATTATCAATCTAACTCATACTATTAACCATATTATGCAGATATGATCTATAGAACGACAATTACTATACTTATTACTCTTATTATTATCAATCTAACTCATATTATTAACCATATTGTGCTTATATGATCGATAGAACGACAATTACTATATTTATTACTCTTATTATTATAAATCTAACTCATATTATTAGCCATATTATGCTTATATGATCGATAGAACGACAATTACTATACTCATTACTCTTATTATTATCAATCTAACTCATATTATTAGCCATATTATGCTTATATGATCGATAGAACGACAATTACTATACTCACTACTCTTAGTATTATCAATCTAACTCATATTATTAGCCATATTATGCTTATATTATCGATAGAACGACAATTACTATACTTATTACACTCACTATTATCAATCTAACTCATATTATTAACCATATTATGCAGATATGATCGATAGCACCACATTTACTATACTTATTACTCTTATTATTATCAACCTAACTCATATTATTAGCCATATTATGCTTATATGATCGATAGAGCGACCATCACTATACATATTACTGTTATTATTATGAATCTGACTCATATTATTAACCATATTATGCAAATATGATCGATAGAACGACAATTACTATACTTATTACTCTTTTTATTATCAATCTAACTCATATTATTAGCCCTATTGGGCTTATATGATCGATAGAACGACAATTACTATACTTATTACTCTTATTATTATAAATCTAACTCATATTATTAGCCATATTATGCTTATATGATCGATAGAACGACAATTACTATACTCATTACTCTTATTATTATCAATCTAACTCATATTATTAGCCATATTCTGCTTATATGATCGATAGAACGACAATTACTATACTCACTACTCTTAGTATTATCAATCTAACTCATATTATTAGCCATATTATGCTTATATTATCGATAGAACGACAATTACTATACTTATTACTGTTATTATTATTAATCTAACTCATATTATTAGCCATATTATGCTTATATGATCGATAGAATGAGAATTACTATACTCACTACTCTTAGTATTATCACTCTAACTCATATTATTAGCCATATTATGCTCATATGATCGAGATAACAACAATTACTATACTTATTACTCTTATTATTATCAATCTGACTCATATTATTAGCCATATTGTGATTACATGAGCGATAGAACGACAATTACTATATTTATTACACTCACTATTATCAATCTAACTCATATTATTAACCATATTATGCAGATATGATCGATGGAACGACAGTTACTATACTCATTACTCTTATTATTATCAATCTAACTCATGCTATTAGCCATATTATGGTTATATGATCGATATAACGACAATTACTATACTTATTACTCTTATTATTATCAATCTAACTCATACTATTAACCATATTATGCAGATATGATCTATAGAACGACAATTACTATACTTATTACTCTTATTATTATCAATCTAACTCATATTATTAACCATATTGTGCTTATATGATCGATAGAACGACAATTACTATATTTATTACTCTTATTATTATAAATCTAACTCATATTATTAGCCATATTATGCTTATATGATCGATAGAACGACAATTACTATACTCATTACTCTTATTATTATCAATCTAACTCATATTATTAGCCATATTATGCTTATATGATCGATAGAACGACAATTACTATACTCACTACTCTTAGTATTATCAATCTAACTCATATTATTAGCCATATTATGCTTATATTATCGATAGAACGACAATTACTATACTTATTACTCTTATTATTATCAATCTAACTCATATTATTAGCCATATTGTGCTTATATGAGCGATAGAACGACAATTACTATATTTATTGCACTCACTATTATCAATCTAACTCACATTATTAGCCATATTATGCTTATATGATCGATAGTACGACAATTACTATACTCATTACTCTTATTATTATCAATCTAACTCATATTATTAACCATATTATGCAGATATGATCGATCGAACGACAATTACTATACTTATTACACTTATTATTATCAATCTAACACATATTATTAGCCATATTATGCTTATATGATCGATAGTACGACAATTACTATACTCATTGCTCTTATTATTATCAATCTAACTCATATTATTAACCATATTATGCAGATATGATCGATAGAACTACAATTACTCTACTCATTACTCTTATTATTATCAATCTAACTCATATTATTAGCCATATTATGCTTATATGATCGATAGAACGACAATTACTATACGCACTACTCTTAGTATTATCAATCTAACTCATATTATTAGCAATATTATGCTTATATTATCGATAGAACGACAATTACTATACTTATTACTGTTATTATTATCAATCTGACTCATATTATTAGCCATATTATGCTTATATGATCGATAGAACGACAATTACTATACTCATTGCTCTTATTATTATCACTCTAACTCATATTATTAGCCATATTATGCTCATATGATCGAGATAACAACAATTACTATACTTATTACTCTTATTATTATCAATCTGACTCATATTATTAGCCATATTGTGATTACATGAGCGATAGAACGACAATTACTATATTTATTACACTCACTATTATCAATCTAACTCATATTATTAACCATATTATGCAGATATGATCGATGGAACGACAGTTACTATACTCATTACTCTTATTATTATCAATCTAACTCATGCTATTAGCCATATTATGGTTATATGATCGATATAACGACAATTACTATACTTACTACTCTTATTATTATCAATCTAACTCATATTATTAACCATATTATGCAGATATGATCGATAGAACGACAATTACTATACTTATTACTCTTATTATTATCAATCTAACTCATATTATTAGCCATATTATGCTTATATGATCGATAGAACGACAATTACTATACTTATTACTCTTATTATTATCAATCTAACTCATACTATTAACCATATTATGCAGATATGATCTATAGAACGACAATTACTATACTTATTACTCTTATTATTATCAATCTAACTCATATTATTAACCATATTGTGCTTATATGATCGATAGAACGACAATTACTATATTTATTACTCTTATTATTATAAATCTAACTCATATTATTAGCCATATTATGCTTATATGATCGATAGAACGACAATTACTATACTCATTACTCTTATTATTATCAATCTAACTCATATTATTAGCCATATTATGCTTATATGATCGATAGAACGACAATTACTATACTCACTACTCTTAGTATTATCAATCTAACTCATATTGTTAGCCATATTATGCTTATATTATCGATAGAACGACAATTACTATACTTATTACACTCACTATTATCAATCTAACTCATATTATTAACCATATTATGCAGATATGATCGATAGCACCACATTTACTATACTTATTACTCTTATTATTATCAACCTAACTCATATTATTAGCCATATTATGCTTATATGATCGATAGAGCGACCATCACTATACTTATTACTGTTATTATTATGAATCTGACTCATATTATTAACCATATTATGCAGATATGATCGATAGAACGACAATTACTATACTTATTACTCTTTTTATTATCAATCTAACTCATATTATTAGCCCTATTGGGCTTATATGATCGATAGAACGACAATTACTATACTTATTACTCTTATTATTATAAATCTAACTCATATTATTAGCCATATTATGCTTATATGATCGATAGAACGACAATTACTATACTCATTACTCTTATTATTATCAATCTAACTCATATTATTAGCCATATTCTGCTTATATGATCGATAGAACGACAATTACTATACTCACTACTCTTAGTATTATCAATCTAACTCATATTATTAGCCATATTATGCTTATATTATCGATAGAACGACAATTACTATACTTATTACTGTTATTATTATTAATCTAACTCATATTATTAGCCATATTATGCTTATATGATCGATAGAATGAGAATTACTATACTCACTACTCTTAGTATTATCACTCTAACTCATATTATTAGCCATATTATGCTCATATGATCGAGATAACAACAATTACTATACTTATTACTCTTATTATTATCAATCTGACTCATATTATTAGCCATATTGTGATTACATGAGCGATAGAACGACAATTACTATATTTATTACACTCACTATTATCAATCTAACTCATATTATTAACCATATTATGCAGATATGATCGATGGAACGACAGTTACTATACTCATTACTCTTATTATTATCAATCTAACTCATGCTATTAGCCATATTATGGTTATATGATCGATATAACGACAATTACTATACTTATTACTCTTATTATTATCAATCTAACTCATACTATTAACCATATTATGCAGATATGATCTATAGAACGACAATTACTATACTTATTACTCTTATTATTATCAATCTAACTCATATTATTAACCATATTGTGCTTATATGATCGATAGAACGACAATTACTATATTTATTACTCTTATTATTATAAATCTAACTCATATTATTAGCCATATTATGCTTATATGATCGATAGAACGACAATTACTATACTCATTACTCTTATTATTATCAATCTAACTCATATTATTAGCCATATTATGCTTATATGATCGATAGAACGACAATTACTATACTCACTACTCTTAGTATTATCAATCTAACTCATATTATTAGCCATATTGTGCTTATATGAGCGATAGAACGACAATTACTATATTTATTGCACTCACTATTATCAATCTAACTCACATTATTAGCCATATTATGCTTATATGATCGATAGTACGACAATTACGATACTCATTACTCTTATTATTATCAATCTAACTCATATTATTAACCATATTATGCAGATATGATCGATCGAACGACAATTACTATACTTATTACACTTATTATTATCAATCTAACACATATTATTAGCCATATTATGCTTATATGATCGATAGTACGACAATTACTATACTCATTGCTCTTATTATTATCAATCTAACTCACATTATTAACCATATTATGCAGATATGATCGATAGAACTACAATTACTATACTCATTACTCTTATTATTATCAATCTAACTCATATTATTAGCCATATTATGCTTATATGATCGATAGAACGACAATTACTATACGCACTACTCTTAGTATTATCAATCTAACTCATATTATTAGCCATATTATGCTCATATTATCGATAGAACGACAATTACTATACTTATTACTGTTATTATTATCAATCTAACTCATGTTATTAGCCATATTATGCTTAAATGATCGATAGAACGACAATTACTATACTCACTACTCTTAGTATTATCAATCTAACTCATATTATTACCCGTATTATGCTGATATGATCGATAGAACGACATTCACTATACTTATTACACTCACTATTATCAATCTAACTCATATTATTAACCATATTATGCAGATATGATCGATAGAGCGACAATTACTATACTTATCACTCTTATTATTATCATTCTAACTCATATTATTAACCATATTAAGCAGATATGATCGATAGAGCTATAATTACTATACTCATTACTCTTATTATTATCAATCTAACTCATATTATTAGCCATATTATGCTTATATGATCGATAGAACGACAATTACTATACTTATTACTCTTATTATTATCAATCTAACTCATATTATTAGCCATATTGTGCTTATATGTGCGATAGAACGACAATTACTATATTTATTGCACTCACTATTATCAATCTAACTCACATTATTAGCCATATTATGCTTATATGATCGATAGTACGACAATTACTATACTCATTACTCTTAGTATTATCAATCTAACTCATATTATTAGCCATATTATGCTTATATTATCGCTAGAACGACAATTACTATACTTATTACACTCACTATTATCAATCTAACTCATATTATTAACCATATTATGCAGATATGATCGATAGCACGACACTTACTATACTTATTACTCTTATTATTATCAACCTAACTCATATTATTAGCCATATTATGCTTATATGATCGATAGAGCGACCATCACTATACTTATTACTGTTATTATTATGAATCTGACTCATATTATTAGCCATATTATGCTTATATGATCGATAGACCTACAATTACTATACTCATTACTCTTATTATTATCAATCCAACTCATATTATTACCCGTATTATGCTGATATGATCGATAGAACGACATTCACTATACTTATTACACTCACTATTATCAATCTAACTCATATTATTAACCATATTATGCAGATATGATCGATAGAACGACAATTACTATACTTATCACTCTTATTATTATCAATCTAACTCATATTATTAGCCATATTGTGATTACATGAGCGATAGAACGACAATTACTATACTTATTACTGTTATTATTATTAATCTAACTCATATTATTAGCCATATTATGCTTATATGATCGATAGAATGAGAATTACTATACTCACTACTCTTAGTATTATCACTCTAACTCATATTATTAGCCATATTATGCTCATATGATCGAGATAACAACAATTACTATACTTATTACTCTTATTATTATCAATCTGACTCATATTATTAGCCATATTGTGATTACATGAGCGATAGAACGACAATTACTATATTTATTACACTCACTATTATCAATCTAACTCATATTATTAACCATATTATGCAGATATGATCGATGGAACGACAGTTACTATACTCATTACTCTTATTATTATCAATCTAACTCATGCTATTAGCCATATTATGGTTATATGATCGATATAACGACAATTACTATACTTATTGCTCTTATTATTATCAATCTAACTCATATTATTAACCATATTATGCAGATATGATCGATAGAACGACAATTACTATACTCATTACTCTTATTATTATCAATCTAACTCATATTATTAGCCATATTATGCTTATATGATCGATAGAACGACAATTACTATACTTATTACTCTTATTATTATCAATCTAACTCATACTATTAACCATATTATGCAGATATGATCTATAGAACGACAATTACTATACTTATTACTCTTATTATTATCAATCTAACTCATATTATTAACCATATTGTGCTTATATGATCGATAGAACGACAATTACTATATTTATTACTCTTATTATTATAAATCTAACTCATCTTATTAGCCATATTATGCTTATATGATCGATAGAACGACAATTACTATACTCATTACTCTTATTATTATCAATCTAACTCATATTATTAGCCATATTATGCTTATATGATCGATAGAACGACAATTACTATACTCACTACTCTTAGTATTATCAATCTAACTCATATTATTAGCCATATTATGCTTATATTATCGCTAGAACGACAATTACTATACTTATTACACTCACTATTATCAATCTAACTCATATTATTAACCATATTATGCAGATATGATCGATAGCACGACACTTACTATACTTATTACTCTTATTATTATCAACCTAACTCATATTATTAGCCATATTATGCTTATATGATCGATAGAGCGACCATCACTATACTTATTACTGTTATTATTATGAATCTGACTCATATTATTAGCCATATTATGCTTATATGATCGATAGACCTACAATTACTATACTCATTACTCTTATTATTATCAATCCAACTCATATTATTACCCGTATTATGCTGATATGATCGATAGAACGACATTCACTATACTTATTACACTCACTATTATCAATCTAACTCATATTATTAACCATATTATGCAGATATGATCGATAGAACGACAATTACTATACTTATCACTCTTATTATTATCATTCTAACTCATATTATTAACCATATTAAGCAGATATGATCGATAGAGCTACAATTACTATACTCATTACTCTTATTATTATCAATCTAACTCATATTATTAGCCATATTATGCTTATATGATCGATAGAACGACAATTACTATACTCATTACACTTATTATTATCAATCTAACTCATATTATTAGCCATATTATGCTTATATGATCGATAGAACGACAATTACTATACTTATTACTCTTATTATTATCAATCTAACTCATATTATTAGCCATATTGTGCTTATATGAGCGATAGAACGACAATTACTATATTTATTGCACTCACTATTATCAATCTAACTCACATTATTAGCCATATTATGCTTATATGATCGATAGTACGACAATTACTATACTCATTACTCTTATTATTATCAATCTAACTCATATTATTAACCATATTATGCAGATATGATCGATCGAACGACAATTACTATACTTATTACACTTATTATTATCAATCTAACACATATTATTAGCCATATTATGCTTATATGATCGATAGTACGACAATTACTATACTCATTGCTCTTATTATTATCAATCTAACTCATATTATTAGCCCTATTGTGCTTATATGATCGATAGAACGACAATTACTATACTTATTACTCTTATTATTATAAATCTAACTCATATTATTAGCCATATTATGCTTATATGATCGATAGAACGACAATTACTATACTCATTACTCTTATTATTATCAATCTAACTCATATTATTAACCATATTATGCAGATATGATCGATAGAACGACAATTACTATACTTATTACTCTTATTATTATAAATCTAACTCATATTATTAGCCATATTATGCTTATATGATCGATAGAACGACAATTACTATACTCATTACTCTTATTATTATCAATCTAACTCATATTATTAGCCATATTCTGCTTATATGATCGATAGAACGACAATTACTATACTCACTACTCTTAGTATTATCAATCTAACTCATATTATTACCCGTATTATGCTGATATGATCGATAGAACGACATTCACTATACTTATTACACTCACTATTATCAATCTAACTCATATTATTAACCATATTATGCAGATATGATCGATAGAACGACAATTACTATACTTATCACTCTTATTATTATCATTCTAACTCATATTATTAACCATATTAAGCAGATATGATCGATAGAGCTACAATTACTATACTCATTACTCTTATTATTATCAATCTAACTCATATTATTAGCCATATTATGCTTATATGATCGATAGAACGACAATTACTATACTCATTACACTTATTATTATCAATCTAACTCATATTATTAGCCATATTATGCTTATATGATCGATAGAACGACAACTACTATACTCATTACACTTATTATTATCAATCTAACTCATATTATTAGCCATATTATGCTTATATGATCGATAGAACGACAATTACTATACTTATTACTCTTATTATTATCAATCTAACTCATATTATTAGCCATATTGTGCTTATATGAGCGATAGAACGACAATTACTATATTTATTGCACTCACTATTATCAATCTAACTCACATTATTAGCCATATTATGCTTATATGATCGATAGTACGACAATTACTATACTCATTACTCTTATTATTATCAATCTAACTCATATTATTAACCATATTATGCAGATATGATCGATCGAACGACAATTACTATACTTATTACACTTATTATTATTAATCTAACACATATTATTAGCCATATTATGCTTATATGATCGATAGTACGACAATTACTATACTCATTGCTCTTATTATTATCAATCTAACTCATATTATTAACCATATTATGCAGATATGATCGATAGAACTACAATTACTCTACTCATTACTCTTATTATTATCAATCTAACTCATATTATTAGCCATATTATGCTTATATGATCGATAGAACGACAATTACTATACGCACTACTCTTAGTATTATCAATCTAACTCATATTATTAGCAATATTATGCTTATATTATCGATAGAACGACAATTACTATACTTATTACTGTTATTATTATCAATCTGACTCATATTATTAGCCATATTATGCTTATATGATCGATAGAACGACAATTACTATACTCATTGCTCTTATTATTATCACTCTAACTCATATTATTAGCCATATTATGCTCATATGATCGAGATAACAACAATTACTATACTTATTACTCTTATTATTATCAATCTGACTCATATTATTAGCCATATTGTGATTACATGAGCGATAGAACGACAATTACTATATTTATTACACTCACTATTATCAATCTAACTCATATTATTAACCATATTATGCAGATATGATCGATGGAACGACAGTTACTATACTCATTACTCTTATTATTATCAATCTAACTCATGCTATTAGCCATATTATGGTTATATGATCGATATAACGACAATTACTATACTTACTACTCTTATTATTATCAATCTAACTCATATTATTAACCATATTATGCAGATATGATCGATAGAACGACAATTACTATACTTATTACTCTTATTATTATCAATCTAACTCATATTATTAGCCATATTATGCTTATATGATCGATAGAACGACAATTACTATACTTATTACTCTTATTATTATCAATCTAACTCATACTATTAACCATATTATGCAGATATGATCTATAGAACGACAATTACTATACTTATTACTCTTATTATTATCAATCTAACTCATATTATTAACCATATTGTGCTTATATGATCGATAGAACGACAATTACTATATTTATTACTCTTATTATTATAAATCTAACTCATATTATTAGCCATATTATGCTTATATGATCGATAGAACGACAATTACTATACTCATTACTCTTATTATTATCAATCTAACTCATATTATTAGCCATATTATGCTTATATGATCGATAGAACGACAATTACTATACTCACTACTCTTAGTATTATCAATCTAACTCATATTATTAGCCATATTATGCTTATATTATCGATAGAACGACAATTACTATACTTATTACACTCACTATTATCAATCTAACTCATATTATTAACCATATTATGCAGATATGATCGATAGCACCACATTTACTATACTTATTACTCTTATTATTATCAACCTAACTCATATTATTAGCCATATTATGCTTATATGATCGATAGAGCGACCATCACTATACATATTACTGTTATTATTATGAATCTGACTCATATTATTAACCATATTATGCAAATATGATCGATAGAACGACAATTACTATACTTATTACTCTTTTTATTATCAATCTAACTCATATTATTAGCCCTATTGGGCTTATATGATCGATAGAACGACAATTACTATACTTATTACTCTTATTATTATAAATCTAACTCATATTATTAGCCATATTATGCTTATATGATCGATAGAACGACAATTACTATACTCATTACTCTTATTATTATCAATCTAACTCATATTATTAGCCATATTCTGCTTATATGATCGATAGAACGACAATTACTATACTCACTACTCTTAGTATTATCAATCTAACTCATATTATTAGCCATATTATGCTTATATTATCGATAGAACGACAATTACTATACTTATTACTGTTATTATTATTAATCTAACTCATATTATTAGCCATATTATGCTTATATGATCGATAGAATGAGAATTACTATACTCACTACTCTTAGTATTATCACTCTAACTCATATTATTAGCCATATTATGCTCATATGATCGAGATAACAACAATTACTATACTTATTACTCTTATTATTATCAATCTGACTCATATTATTAGCCATATTGTGATTACATGAGCGATAGAACGACAATTACTATATTTATTACACTCACTATTATCAATCTAACTCATATTATTAACCATATTATGCAGATATGATCGATGGAACGACAGTTACTATACTCATTACTCTTATTATTATCAATCTAACTCATGCTATTAGCCATATTATGGTTATATGATCGATATAACGACAATTACTATACTTATTACTCTTATTATTATCAATCTAACTCATACTATTAACCATATTATGCAGATATGATCTATAGAACGACAATTACTATACTTATTACTCTTATTATTATCAATCTAACTCATATTATTAACCATATTGTGCTTATATGATCGATAGAACGACAATTACTATATTTATTACTCTTATTATTATAAATCTAACTCATATTATTAGCCATATTATGCTTATATGATCGATAGAACGACAATTACTATACTCATTACTCTTATTATTATCAATCTAACTCATATTATTAGCCATATTATGCTTATATGATCGATAGAACGACAATTACTATACTCACTACTCTTAGTATTATCAATCTAACTCATATTATTAGCCATATTATGCTTATATTATCGATAGAACGACAATTACTATACTTATTACTCTTATTATTATCAATCTAACTCATATTATTAGCCATATTGTGCTTATATGAGCGATAGAACGACAATTACTATATTTATTGCACTCACTATTATCAATCTAACTCACATTATTAGCCATATTATGCTTATATGATCGATAGTACGACAATTACTATACTCATTACTCTTATTATTATCAATCTAACTCATATTATTAACCATATTATGCAGATATGATCGATCGAACGACAATTACTATACTTATTACACTTATTATTATCAATCTAACACATATTATTAGCCATATTATGCTTATATGATCGATAGTACGACAATTACTATACTCATTGCTCTTATTATTATCAATCTAACTCATATTATTAACCATATTATGCAGATATGATCGATAGAACTACAATTACTCTACTCATTACTCTTATTATTATCAATCTAACTCATATTATTAGCCATATTATGCTTATATGATCGATAGAACGACAATTACTATACGCACTACTCTTAGTATTATCAATCTAACTCATATTATTAGCAATATTATGCTTATATTATCGATAGAACGACAATTACTATACTTATTACTGTTATTATTATCAATCTGACTCATATTATTAGCCATATTATGCTTATATGATCGATAGAACGACAATTACTATACTCATTGCTCTTATTATTATCACTCTAACTCATATTATTAGCCATATTATGCTCATATGATCGAGATAACAACAATTACTATACTTATTACTCTTATTATTATCAATCTGACTCATATTATTAGCCATATTGTGATTACATGAGCGATAGAACGACAATTACTATATTTATTACACTCACTATTATCAATCTAACTCATATTATTAACCATATTATGCAGATATGATCGATGGAACGACAGTTACTATACTCATTACTCTTATTATTATCAATCTAACTCATGCTATTAGCCATATTATGGTTATATGATCGATATAACGACAATTACTATACTTACTACTCTTATTATTATCAATCTAACTCATATTATTAACCATATTATGCAGATATGATCGATAGAACGACAATTACTATACTTATTACTCTTATTATTATCAATCTAACTCATATTATTAGCCATATTATGCTTATATGATCGATAGAACGACAATTACTATACTTATTACTCTTATTATTATCAATCTAACTCATACTATTAACCATATTATGCAGATATGATCTATAGAACGACAATTACTATACTTATTACTCTTATTATTATCAATCTAACTCATATTATTAACCATATTGTGCTTATATGATCGATAGAACGACAATTACTATATTTATTACTCTTATTATTATAAATCTAACTCATATTATTAGCCATATTATGCTTATATGATCGATAGAACGACAATTACTATACTCATTACTCTTATTATTATCAATCTAACTCATATTATTAGCCATATTATGCTTATATGATCGATAGAACGACAATTACTATACTCACTACTCTTAGTATTATCAATCTAACTCATATTGTTAGCCATATTATGCTTATATTATCGATAGAACGACAATTACTATACTTATTACACTCACTATTATCAATCTAACTCATATTATTAACCATATTATGCAGATATGATCGATAGCACCACATTTACTATACTTATTACTCTTATTATTATCAACCTAACTCATATTATTAGCCATATTATGCTTATATGATCGATAGAGCGACCATCACTATACTTATTACTGTTATTATTATGAATCTGACTCATATTATTAACCATATTATGCAGATATGATCGATAGAACGACAATTACTATACTTATTACTCTTTTTATTATCAATCTAACTCATATTATTAGCCCTATTGGGCTTATATGATCGATAGAACGACAATTACTATACTTATTACTCTTATTATTATAAATCTAACTCATATTATTAGCCATATTATGCTTATATGATCGATAGAACGACAATTACTATACTCATTACTCTTATTATTATCAATCTAACTCATATTATTAGCCATATTCTGCTTATATGATCGATAGAACGACAATTACTATACTCACTACTCTTAGTATTATCAATCTAACTCATATTATTAGCCATATTATGCTTATATTATCGATAGAACGACAATTACTATACTTATTACTGTTATTATTATTAATCTAACTCATATTATTAGCCATATTATGCTTATATGATCGATAGAATGAGAATTACTATACTCACTACTCTTAGTATTATCACTCTAACTCATATTATTAGCCATATTATGCTCATATGATCGAGATAACAACAATTACTATACTTATTACTCTTATTATTATCAATCTGACTCATATTATTAGCCATATTGTGATTACATGAGCGATAGAACGACAATTACTATATTTATTACACTCACTATTATCAATCTAACTCATATTATTAACCATATTATGCAGATATGATCGATGGAACGACAGTTACTATACTCATTACTCTTATTATTATCAATCTAACTCATGCTATTAGCCATATTATGGTTATATGATCGATATAACGACAATTACTATACTTATTACTCTTATTATTATCAATCTAACTCATACTATTAACCATATTATGCAGATATGATCTATAGAACGACAATTACTATACTTATTACTCTTATTATTATCAATCTAACTCATATTATTAACCATATTGTGCTTATATGATCGATAGAACGACAATTACTATATTTATTACTCTTATTATTATAAATCTAACTCATATTATTAGCCATATTATGCTTATATGATCGATAGAACGACAATTACTATACTCATTACTCTTATTATTATCAATCTAACTCATATTATTAGCCATATTATGCTTATATGATCGATAGAACGACAATTACTATACTCACTACTCTTAGTATTATCAATCTAACTCATATTATTAGCCATATTGTGCTTATATGAGCGATAGAACGACAATTACTATATTTATTGCACTCACTATTATCAATCTAACTCACATTATTAGCCATATTATGCTTATATGATCGATAGTACGACAATTACGATACTCATTACTCTTATTATTATCAATCTAACTCATATTATTAACCATATTATGCAGATATGATCGATCGAACGACAATTACTATACTTATTACACTTATTATTATCAATCTAACACATATTATTAGCCATATTATGCTTATATGATCGATAGTACGACAATTACTATACTCATTGCTCTTATTATTATCAATCTAACTCACATTATTAACCATATTATGCAGATATGATCGATAGAACTACAATTACTATACTCATTACTCTTATTATTATCAATCTAACTCATATTATTAGCCATATTATGCTTATATGATCGATAGAACGACAATTACTATACGCACTACTCTTAGTATTATCAATCTAACTCATATTATTAGCCATATTATGCTCATATTATCGATAGAACGACAATTACTATACTTATTACTGTTATTATTATCAATCTAACTCATGTTATTAGCCATATTATGCTTAAATGATCGATAGAACGACAATTACTATACTCACTACTCTTAGTATTATCACTCTAACTCATATTATTAGACTTATTATGCTTATATGATCGATAGAACGGCAATTACTATACTCATTGCTCTTATCATTATCAATCTAACTCATATTATTAACCATATTATGCTTATATGATCGATAGAACGACAATTACTATACTCATTGCTCTTATCATTATCAATCTAACTCATATTATTAACCATATTATGGTTATATGATCGATATAACGACAATTACTATACTTATTACTCTTATTATTATCAATCTAACTCATATTATTAACCATATTATGCAGATATGATCGATAGAACGACAATTGCTATACTTATCACTCTTATTATTATCATTCTAACTCATATTATTAGCCATATTATGCTTATATGATCGATAGAATGAGAATTACTATACTCACTACTCTTAGTATTATCACTCTAACTCATATTATTAGCCATATTATGCTCATATGATCGAGATAACAACAATTACTATACTTATTACTCTTATTATTATCAATCTGACTCATATTATTAGCCATATTGTGATTACATGAGCGATAGAACGACAATTACTATATTTATTACACTCACTATTATCAATCTAACTCATATTATTAACCATATTATGCAGATATGATCGATGGAACGACAGTTACTATACTCATTACTCTTATTATTATCAATCTAGCTCATGCTATTAGCCATATTATGGTTATATGATCGATATAACGACAATTACTATACTTATTACTCTTATTATTATCAATCTAACTCATATTATTAACCATATTGTGCTTATATGATCGATAGAACGACAATTACTATATTTATTACTCTTATTATTATAAATCTAACTCATATTATTAGCCATATTATGCTTATATGATCGATAGAACGACAATTACTATACTCATTACTCTTATTATTATCAATCTAACTCATATTATTAGCCATATTATGCTTATATGATCGATAGAACGACAATTACTATACTCATTACACTTATTATTATCAATCTAACTCATATTATTAGCCATATTATGCTTATATGATCGATAGAACGACAATTATTATACTTATTACTCTTATTATTACCAATCTAACTCATATTATTAGCCATATTGTGCTTATATGAGCGATAGAACGACAATTACTATACTCATTACTCTTATTATTATCAATCTAACTCATATTATTAGCCATATTATGCTTATATGATCGATAGAACGACAATTACTATACTCACTACTCTTAGTATTATCAATCTAACTCATATTATTAGCCATATTATGCTTATATTATCGATAGAACGACAATTACTATACTTATTACTCTTATTATTATCAATCTAACTCATATTATTAGCCATATTGTGCTTATATGAGCGATAGAACGACAATTACTATATTTATTGCACTCACTATTATCAATCTAACTCACATTATTAGCCATATTATGCTTATATGATCGATAGTACGACAATTACGATACTCATTACTCTTATTATTATCAATCTAACTCATATTATTAACCATATTATGCAGATATGATCGATCGAACGACAATTACTATACTTATTACACTTATTATTATCAATCTAACACATATTATTAGCCATATTATGCTTATATGATCGATAGTACGACAATTACTATACTCATTGCTCTTATTATTATCAATCTAACTCACATTATTAACCATATTATGCAGATATGATCGATAGAACTACAATTACTATACTCATTACTCTTATTATTATCAATCTAACTCATATTATTAGCCATATTATGTTTATATGATCGATAGAACGACAATTACTATACGCACTACTCTTAGTATTATCAATCTAACTCATATTATTAGCCATATTATGCTCATATTATCGATAGAACGACAATTACTATACTTATTACTGTTATTATTATCAATCTAACTCATGTTATTAGCCATATTATGCTTAAATGATCGATAGAACGACAATTACTATACTCACTACTCTTAGTATTATCACTCTAACTCATATTATTAGACTTATTATGCTTATATGATCGATAGAACGGCAATTACTATACTCATTGCTCTTATCATTATCAATCTAACTCATATTATTAACCATATTATGCTTATATGATCGATAGAACGACAATTACTATACTCATTGCTCTTATCATTATCAATCTAACTCATATTATTAGCCATATTATGCTTATATGATCGATAGAACGACAATTACTATACTTATTACTCTTATTATTATCAATCTAACTCATATTATTAGCCATATTGTGCTTATATGAGCGATAGAACGACAATTACTATATTTATTGCACTCACTATTATCAATCTAACTCACATTATTAGCCATATTATGCTTATATGATCGATAGTACGACAATTACTATACTCATTACTCTTATTATTATCAATCTAACTCATATTATTAACCATATTATGCAGATATGATCGATCGAACGACAATTACTATACTTATTACACTTATTATTATCAATCTAACACATATTATTAGCCATATTATGCTTATATGATCGATAGTACGACAATTACTATACTCATTGCTCTTATTATTATCAATCTAACTCATATTATTAGCCCTATTGTGCTTATATGATCGATAGAACGACAATTACTATACTTATTACTCTTATTATTATAAATCTAACTCATATTATTAGCCATATTATGCTTATATGATCGATAGAACGACAATTACTATACTCATTACTCCTATTATTATCAATCTAACTCATATTATTAACCATATTATGCAGATATGATCGATAGAACGACAATTACTATACTTATTACTCTTATTATTATAAATCTAACTCATATTATTAGCCATATTATGCTTATATGATCGATAGAACGACAATTACTATACTCATTACTCTTATTATTATCAATCTAACTCATATTATTAGCCATATTCTGCTTATATGATCGATAGAACGACAATTACTATACTCACTACTCTTAGTATTATCAATCTAACTCATATTATTACCCGTATTATGCTGATATGATCGATAGAACGACATTCACTATACTTATTACACTCACTATTATCAGTCTAACTCATATTATTAACCATATTATGCAGATATGATCGATAGAACGACAATTACTATACTTATCACTCTTATTATTATCATTCTAACTCATATTATTAACCATATTAAGCAGATATGATCGATAGAGCTACAATTACTATACTCATTACTCTTATTATTATCAATCTAACTCATATTATTAGCCATATTATGGTTATATGATCGATAGAACGACAATTACTATACTCATTACACTTATTATTATCAATCTAACTCATATTATTAGCCATATTATGCTTATATGATCGATAGAACGACAACTACTATACTCATTACACTTATTATTATCAATCTAACTCATATTATTAGCCATATTATGCTTATATGATCGATAGAACGACAATTACTATACTTATTACTCTTATTATTATCAATCTAACTCATATTATTAGCCATATTGTGCTTATATGAGCGATAGAACGACAATTACTATATTTATTGCACTCACTATTATCAATCTAACTCACATTATTAGCCATATTATGCTTATATGATCGATAGTACGACAATTACTATACTCATTACTCTTATTATTATCAATCTAACTCATATTATTAACCATATTATGCAGATATGATCGATCGAACGACAATTACTATACTTATTACACTTATTATTATCAATCTAACACATATTATTAGCCATATTATGCTTATATGATCGATAGTACGACAATTACTATACTCATTGCTCTTATTATTATCAATCTAACTCATATTATTAACCATATTATGCAGATATGATCGATAGAACTACAATTACTCTACTCATTACTCTTATTATTATCAATCTAACTCATATTATTAGCCATATTATGCTTATATGATCGATAGAACGACAATTACTATACGCACTACTCTTAGTATTATCAATCTAACTCATATTATTAGCAATATTATGCTTATATTATCGATAGAACGACAATTACTATACTTATTACTGTTATTATTATCAATCTGACTCATATTATTAGCCATATTATGCTTATATGATCGATAGAACGACAATTACTATACTCATTGCTCTTATTATTATCACTCTAACTCATATTATTAGCCATATTATGCTCATATGATCGAGATAACAACAATTACTATACTTATTACTCTTATTATTATCAATCTGACTCATATTATTAGCCATATTGTGATTACATGAGCGATAGAACGACAATTACTATATTTATTACACTCACTATTATCAATCTAACTCATATTATTAACCATATTATGCAGATATGATCGATGGAACGACAGTTACTATACTCATTACTCTTATTATTATCAATCTAACTCATGCTATTAGCCATATTATGGTTATATGATCGATATAACGACAATTACTATACTTACTACTCTTATTATTATCAATCTAACTCATATTATTAACCATATTATGCAGATATGATCGATAGAACGACAATTACTATACTTATTACTCTTATTATTATCAATCTAACTCATATTATTAGCCATATTATGCTTATATGATCGATAGAACGACAATTACTATACTTATTACTCTTATTATTATCAATCTAACTCATACTATTAACCATATTATGCAGATATGATCTATAGAACGACAATTACTATACTTATTACTCTTATTATTATCAATCTAACTCATATTATTAACCATATTGTGCTTATATGATCGATAGAACGACAATTACTATATTTATTACTCTTATTATTATAAATCTAACTCATATTATTAGCCATATTATGCTTATATGATCGATAGAACGACAATTACTATACTCATTACTCTTATTATTATCAATCTAACTCATATTATTAGCCATATTATGCTTATATGATCGATAGAACGACAATTACTATACTCACTACTCTTAGTATTATCAATCTAACTCATATTATTAGCCATATTATGCTTATATTATCGATAGAACGACAATTACTATACTTATTACACTCACTATTATCAATCTAACTCATATTATTAACCATATTATGCAGATATGATCGATAGCACCACATTTACTATACTTATTACTCTTATTATTATCAACCTAACTCATATTATTAGCCATATTATGCTTATATGATCGATAGAGCGACCATCACTATACTTATTACTGTTATTATTATGAATCTGACTCATATTATTAACCATATTATGCAGATATGATCGATAGAACGACAATTACTATACTTATTACTCTTTTTATTATCAATCTAACTCATATTATTAGCCCTATTGGGCTTATATGATCGATAGAACGACAATTACTATACTTATTACTCTTATTATTATAAATCTAACTCATATTATTAGCCATATTATGCTTATATGATCGATAGAACGACAATTACTATACTCATTACTCTTATTATTATCAATCTAACTCATATTATTAGCCATATTCTGCTTATATGATCGATAGAACGACAATTACTATACTCACTACTCTTAGTATTATCAATCTAACTCATATTATTAGCCATATTATGCTTATATTATCGATAGAACGACAATTACTATACTTATTACTGTTATTATTATTAATCTAACTCATATTATTAGCCATATTATGCTTATATGATCGATAGAATGAGAATTACTATACTCACTACTCTTAGTATTATCACTCTAACTCATATTATTAGCCATATTATGCTCATATGATCGAGATAACAACAATTACTATACTTATTACTCTTATTATTATCAATCTGACTCATATTATTAGCCATATTGTGATTACATGAGCGATAGAACGACAATTACTATATTTATTACACTCACTATTATCAATCTAACTCATATTATTAACCATATTATGCAGATATGATCGATGGAACGACAGTTACTATACTCATTACTCTTATTATTATCAATCTAACTCATGCTATTAGCCATATTATGGTTATATGATCGATATAACGACAATTACTATACTTATTACTCTTATTATTATCAATCTAACTCATACTATTAACCATATTATGCAGATATGATCTATAGAACGACAATTACTATACTTATTACTCTTATTATTATCAATCTAACTCATATTATTAACCATATTGTGCTTATATGATCGATAGAACGACAATTACTATATTTATTACTCTTATTATTATAAATCTAACTCATATTATTAGCCATATTATGCTTATATGATCGATAGAACGACAATTACTATACTCATTACTCTTATTATTATCAATCTAACTCATATTATTAGCCATATTATGCTTATATGATCGATAGAACGACAATTACTATACTCACTACTCTTAGTATTATCAATCTAACTCATATTATTAGCCATATTGTGCTTATATGAGCGATAGAACGACAATTACTATATTTATTGCACTCACTATTATCAATCTAACTCACATTATTAGCCATATTATGCTTATATGATCGATAGTACGACAATTACGATACTCATTACTCTTATTATTATCAATCTAACTCATATTATTAACCATATTATGCAGATATGATCGATCGAACGACAATTACTATACTTATTACACTTATTATTATCAATCTAACACATATTATTAGCCATATTATGCTTATATGATCGATAGTACGACAATTACTATACTCATTGCTCTTATTATTATCAATCTAACTCACATTATTAACCATATTATGCAGATATGATCGATAGAACTACAATTACTATACTCATTACTCTTATTATTATCAATCTAACTCATATTATTAGCCATATTATGCTTATATGATCGATAGAACGACAATTACTATACGCACTACTCTTAGTATTATCAATCTAACTCATATTATTAGCCATATTATGCTCATATTATCGATAGAACGACAATTACTATACTTATTACTGTTATTATTATCAATCTAACTCATGTTATTAGCCATATTATGCTTAAATGATCGATAGAACGACAATTACTATACTCACTACTCTTAGTATTATCACTCTAACTCATATTATTAGACTTATTATGCTTATATGATCGATAGAACGGCAATTACTATACTCATTGCTCTTATCATTATCAATCTAACTCATATTATTAACCATATTATGCTTATATGATCGATAGAACGACAATTACTATACTCATTGCTCTTATCATTATCAATCTAACTCATATTATTAACCATATTATGGTTATATGATCGATATAACGACAATTACTATACTTATTACTCTTATTATTATCAATCTAACTCATATTATTAACCATATTATGCAGATATGATCGATAGAACGACAATTGCTATACTTATCACTCTTATTATTATCATTCTAACTCATATTATTAGCCATATTATGCTTATATGATCGATAGAATGAGAATTACTATACTCACTACTCTTAGTATTATCACTCTAACTCATATTATTAGCCATATTATGCTCATATGATCGAGATAACAACAATTACTATACTTATTACTCTTATTATTATCAATCTGACTCATATTATTAGCCATATTGTGATTACATGAGCGATAGAACGACAATTACTATATTTATTACACTCACTATTATCAATCTAACTCATATTATTAACCATATTATGCAGATATGATCGATGGAACGACAGTTACTATACTCATTACTCTTATTATTATCAATCTAGCTCATGCTATTAGCCATATTATGGTTATATGATCGATATAACGACAATTACTATACTTATTACTCTTATTATTATCAATCTAACTCATATTATTAACCATATTGTGCTTATATGATCGATAGAACGACAATTACTATATTTATTACTCTTATTATTATAAATCTAACTCATATTATTAGCCATATTATGCTTATATGATCGATAGAACGACAATTACTATACTCATTACTCTTATTATTATCAATCTAACTCATATTATTAGCCATATTATGCTTATATGATCGATAGAACGACAATTACTATACTCATTACACTTATTATTATCAATCTAACTCATATTATTAGCCATATTATGCTTATATGATCGATAGAACGACAATTATTATACTTATTACTCTTATTATTACCAATCTAACTCATATTATTAGCCATATTGTGCTTATATGAGCGATAGAACGACAATTACTATACTTATTACACTTATTATTATCAATCTAACACATATTATTAGCCATATTATGCTTATATGATCGATAGTACGACAATTACTATACTCATTGCTCTTATTATTATCAATCTAACTCATATTATTAACCATATTATGCAGATATGATCGATAGAACTACAATTACTATACTCATTACTCTTATTATTATCAATCTAACTCATATTATTAGCCATATTATGCTTATATGATCGATAGAACGACAATTACTATACTCACTACTCTTAGTATTATCAATCTAACTCATATTATTAGCCATATTATGCTTATATTATCGATAGAACGACAATTACTATACTTATTACTGTTATTATTATTAATCTAACTCATATTATTAGCCATATTATGCTTATATGATCGATAGAATGAGAATTACTATACTCACTACTCTTAGTATTATCACTCTAACTCATATTATTAGCCATATTATGCTCATATGATCGAGATAACAACAATTACTATACTTATTACTCTTATTATTATCAATCTGACTCATATTATTAGCCATATTGTGATTACATGAGCGATAGAACGACAATTACTATATTTATTACACTCACTATTATCAATCTAACTCATATTATTAACCATATTATGCAGATATGATCGATGGAACGACAGTTACTATACTCATTACTCTTATTATTATCAATCTAACTCATGCTATTAGCCTTATTATGGTTATATGATCGATAGAACGACAATTACTATACTTATTACTCTTATTATTATCAATCTAGCTCATATTATTAGCCATATTATGCTTATATGATCGATAGAACGACAATTACTATACTTATTACTCTTATTATTATCAATCTAACTCATACTATTAACCATATTATGCAGATATGATCTATAGAACGACAATTACTATACTTATTACTCTTATTATTATCAATCTAACTCATATTATTAACCATATTGTGTTTATATGATCGATAGAACGACAATTACTATACTCATTACTCTTATTATTATCAATCTAACTCATATTATTAGCCATATTATGCTTATATGATCGAAAGAACGACAATTACTATACTCACTACTCTTAGTATTATCAATCTAACTCATATTATTAGCCATATTATGCTTATATTATCGATAGAACGACAATTACTATACTTATTACACTCACTATTATCAATCTAACTCATATTATTAACCATATTATGCAGATATGATCGATAGCACCACATTTACTATACTTATTACTCTTATTATTATCAACTTAACTCATATTATTAGCCATATTATGCTTATATGATCGATAGAGCGACCATCACTATACTTATTACTGTTATTATTATGAATCTGACTCATATTATTAACCATATTATGCAGATATGATCGATAGAACGACAATTACTATACTTATTACTCTTTTTATTATCAATCTAACTCATATTATTAGCCCTATTGTGCTTATATGATCGATAGAACGACAATTACTATACTTATTACTCTTATTATTATAAATCTAACTCATATTATTAGCCATATTATGCTTATATGATCGATAGAACGACAATTACTATACTCATTACTCTTATTATTATCAATCTAACTCATATTATTAGCCATATTCTGCTTATATGATCGATAGAACGACAATTACTATACTCACTACTCTTAGTATTATCAATCTAACTCATATTATTAGCCATATTATGCTTATATTATCGATAGAACGACAATTACTATACTTATTACTGTTATTATTATTAATCTAACTCATATTATTAGCCATATTATGCTTATATGATCGATAGAATGAGAATTACTATACTCACTACTCTTAGTATTATCACTCTAACTCATATTATTAGCCATATTATGCTCATATGATCGAGATAACAACAATTACTATACTTATTACTCTTATTGTTATCAATCTGACTCATATTATTAGCCATATTGTGATTACATGAGCGATAGAACGACAATTACTATATTTATTACACTCACTATTATCAATCTAACTCATATTATTAACCATATTATGCAGATATGATCGATGGAACGACAGTTACTATACTCATTACTCTTATTATTATCAATCTAACTCATGCTATTAGCCATATTATGGTTATATGATCGATATAACGACAATTACTATACTTATTACTCTTATTATTATCAATCTAACTCATATTATTAACCATATTATGCAGATATGATCGATAGAACGACAATTACTATACTTATTACTCTTATTATTATCAATCTAACTCATATTATTAGCCATATTATGCTTATATGATCGATAGAACGACAATTACTATACTTATTACTCTTATTATTATCAATCTAACTCATACTATTAACCATATTATGCAGATATGATCTATAGAACGACAATTACTATACTTATTACTCTTATTATTATCAATCTAACTCATATTATTAACCATATTGTGCTTATATGATCGATAGAACGACAATTACTATATTTATTACTCTTATTATTATAAATCTAACTCATATTATTAGCCATATTATGCTTATATGATCGATAGAACGACAATTACTATACTCATTACTCTTATTATTATCAACCTAACTCATATTATTAGCCATATTATGCTTATATGATCGATAGAGCGACCATCACTATACTTATTACTGTTATTATTATGAATTTGACTCATATTATTAGCCATATTATGCTTATATGATCGATAGAACGACAATTACTATACTTATTACTCTTATTATTATCAATCTAACTCATATTATTAGCCATATTGTGCTTATATGAGCGATAGAACGACAATTACTATATTTATTGCACTCACTATTATCAATCTAACTCACATTATTAGCCATATTATGCTTATATGATCGATAGTACGACAATTACTATACTCATTACTCTTATTATTATCAATCTAACTCATATTATTAACCATATTATGCAGATATGATCGATCGAACGACAATTACTATACTTATTACACTTATTATTATCAATCTAACACATATTATTAGCCATATTATGCTTATATGATCGATAGTACGACAATTACTATACTCATTGCTCTTATTATTATCAATCTAACTCATATTATTAACCATATTATGCAGATATGATCGATAGAACTACAATTACTATACTCATTACTCTTATTATTATCAATCTAACTCATATTATTAGCCATATTATGCTTATATGATCGATAGAACGACAATTACTATACTTATTACACTCACTATTATCAATCTAACTCATACTATTAACCATATTATGCAGATATGATCTATAGAACGACAATTACTATACTTATTACTCTTATTATTATCAATCTAACTCATATTATTAACCATATTGTTTTTATATGATCGATAGAACGACAATTACTATATTTATTACTCTTATTATTATAAATCTAACTCATATTATTAGCCATATTATGCTTATATGATCGATAGAACGACAATTACTATACTCATTACTCTTATTATTATCAATCTAACTCATATTATTAGCCATATTATGCTTATATGATCGATAGAACGACAATTACTATACTCACTACTCTTAGTATTATCAATCTAACTCATATTATTAGCCATATTATGCTTATATTATCGATAGAACGACAATTACTATACTTATTACACTCACTATTATCAATCTAACTCATATTATTAACCATATTATGCAGATATGATCGATAGCACGACACTTACTATACTTATTACTCTTATTATTATCAACCTAACTCATATTATTAGCCATATTATGCTTATATGATCGATAGAGCGACCATCACTATACTTATTACTGTTATTATTATGAATTTGACTCATATTATTAGCCATATTATGCTTATATGATCGATAGACCTACAATTACTATACTCATTACTCTTATTATTATCAATCCAACTCATATTATTACCCGTATTATGCTGATATGATCGATAGAACGACATTCACTATACTTATTACACTCACTATTATCAATCTAACTCATATTATTAACCATATTATGCAGATATGATCGATAGAACGACAATTACTATACTTATCACTCTTATTATTACCATTCTAACTCATATTATTAACCATATTAAGCAGATATGATCGATAGAGCTACAATTACTATACTCATTACTCTTATTATTATCAATCTAACTCATATTATTAGCCATATTATGCTTATATGATCGATAGAACGACAATTACTATACTCATTACACTTATTATTATCAATCTAACTCATATTATTAGCCATATTATGCTTATATGATCGATAGAACGACAATTACTATACTTATTACACTCACTATTATCAATCTAACTCATACTATTAACCATATTATGCAGATATGATCTATAGAACGACAATTACTATACTTATTACTCTTATTATTATCAATCTAACTCATATTATTAACCATATTGTGCTTATATGATCGATAGAACGACAATTACTATATTTATTACTCTTATTATTATAAATATAACTCATATTATTAGCCATATTATGCTTATATGATCGATAGAACGACAATTACTATACTCACTACTCTTAGTATTATCAATCTAACTCATATTATTAGCCATATTATGCTTATATTATCGATAGAACGACAATTACTATACTTATTACTGTTATTATTATTAATCTAACTCATATTATTAGCCATATTATGCTTATATGATCGATAGAATGAGAATTACTATACTCACTACTCTTAGTATTATCACTCTAACTCATATTATTAGCCATATTATGCTCATATGATCGAGATAACAACAATTACTATACTTATTACTCTTATTATTATCAATCTGACTCATATTATTAGCCATATTGTGATTACATGAGCGATAGAACGACAATTACTATATTTATTACACTCACTATTATCAATCTAACTCATATTATTAACCATATTATGCAGATATGATCGATGGAACGACAGTTACTATACTCATTACTCTTATTATTATCAATCTAACTCATGCTATTAGCCATATTATGGTTATATGATCGATATAACGACAATTACTATACTTATTACTCTTATTATTATCAATCTAACTCATACTATTAACCATATTATGCAGATATGATCTATAGAACGACAATTACTATACTTATTACTCTTATTATTATCAATCTAACTCATATTATTAACCATATTGTGCTTATATGATCGATAGAACGACAATTACTATATTTATTACTCTTATTATTATAAATCTAACTCATATTATTAGCCATATTATGCTTATATGATCGATAGAACGACAATTACTATACTCATTACTCTTATTATTATCAATCTAACTCATATTATTAGCCATATTATGCTTATATGATCGATAGAACGACAATTACTATACTCACTACTCTTAGTATTATCAATCTAACTCATATTATTAGCCATATTGTGCTTATATGAGCGATAGAACGACAATTACTATATTTATTGCACTCACTATTATCAATCTAACTCACATTATTAGCCATATTATGCTTATATGATCGATAGTACGACAATTACGATACTCATTACTCTTATTATTATCAATCTAACTCATATTATTAACCATATTATGCAGATATGATCGATCGAACGACAATTACTATACTTATTACACTTATTATTATCAATCTAACACATATTATTAGCCATATTATGCTTATATGATCGATAGTACGACAATTACTATACTCATTGCTCTTATTATTATCAATCTAACTCACATTATTAACCATATTATGCAGATATGATCGATAGAACTACAATTACTATACTCATTACTCTTATTATTATCAATCTAACTCATATTATTAGCCATATTATGCTTATATGATCGATAGAACGACAATTACTATACGCACTACTCTTAGTATTATCAATCTAACTCATATTATTAGCCATATTATGCTCATATTATCGATAGAACGACAATTACTATACTTATTACTGTTATTATTATCAATCTAACTCATGTTATTAGCCATATTATGCTTAAATGATCGATAGAACGACAATTACTATACTCACTACTCTTAGTATTATCACTCTAACTCATATTATTAGACTTATTATGCTTATATGATCGATAGAACGGCAATTACTATACTCATTGCTCTTATCATTATCAATCTAACTCATATTATTAACCATATTATGCTTATATGATCGATAGAACGACAATTACTATACTCATTGCTCTTATCATTATCAATCTAACTCATATTATTAACCATATTATGGTTATATGATCGATATAACGACAATTACTATACTTATTACTCTTATTATTATCAATCTAACTCATATTATTAACCATATTATGCAGATATGATCGATAGAACGACAATTGCTATACTTATCACTCTTATTATTATCATTCTAACTCATATTATTAGCCATATTATGCTTATATGATCGATAGAATGAGAATTACTATACTCACTACTCTTAGTATTATCACTCTAACTCATATTATTAGCCATATTATGCTCATATGATCGAGATAACAACAATTACTATACTTATTACTCTTATTATTATCAATCTGACTCATATTATTAGCCATATTGTGATTACATGAGCGATAGAACGACAATTACTATATTTATTACACTCACTATTATCAATCTAACTCATATTATTAACCATATTATGCAGATATGATCGATGGAACGACAGTTACTATACTCATTACTCTTATTATTATCAATCTAGCTCATGCTATTAGCCATATTATGGTTATATGATCGATATAACGACAATTACTATACTTATTACTCTTATTATTATCAATCTAACTCATATTATTAACCATATTGTGCTTATATGATCGATAGAACGACAATTACTATATTTATTACTCTTATTATTATAAATCTAACTCATATTATTAGCCATATTATGCTTATATGATCGATAGAACGACAATTACTATACTCATTACTCTTATTATTATCAATCTAACTCATATTATTAGCCATATTATGCTTATATGATCGATAGAACGACAATTACTATACTCATTACACTTATTATTATCAATCTAACTCATATTATTAGCCATATTATGCTTATATGATCGATAGAACGACAATTATTATACTTATTACTCTTATTATTACCAATCTAACTCATATTATTAGCCATATTGTGCTTATATGAGCGATAGAACGACAATTACTATACTTATTACACTTATTATTATCAATCTAACACATATTATTAGCCATATTATGCTTATATGATCGATAGTACGACAATTACTATACTCATTGCTCTTATTATTATCAATCTAACTCATATTATTAACCATATTATGCAGATATGATCGATAGAACTACAATTACTATACTCATTACTCTTATTATTATCAATCTAACTCATATTATTAGCCATATTATGCTTATATGATCGATAGAACGACAATTACTATACTCACTACTCTTAGTATTATCAATCTAACTCATATTATTAGCCATATTATGCTTATATTATCGATAGAACGACAATTACTATACTTATTACTGTTATTATTATTAATCTAACTCATATTATTAGCCATATTATGCTTATATGATCGATAGAATGAGAATTACTATACTCACTACTCTTAGTATTATCACTCTAACTCATATTATTAGCCATATTATGCTCATATGATCGAGATAACAACAATTACTATACTTATTACTCTTATTATTATCAATCTGACTCATATTATTAGCCATATTGTGATTACATGAGCGATAGAACGACAATTACTATATTTATTACACTCACTATTATCAATCTAACTCATATTATTAACCATATTATGCAGATATGATCGATGGAACGACAGTTACTATACTCATTACTCTTATTATTATCAATCTAACTCATGCTATTAGCCTTATTATGGTTATATGATCGATAGAACGACAATTACTATACTTATTACTCTTATTATTATCAATCTAGCTCATATTATTAGCCATATTATGCTTATATGATCGATAGAACGACAATTACTATACTTATTACTCTTATTATTATCAATCTAACTCATACTATTAACCATATTATGCAGATATGATCTATAGAACGACAATTACGATACTCATTACTCTTATTATTATCAATCTAACTCATATTATTAACCATATTATGCAGATATGATCGATCGAACGACAATTACTATACTTATTACACTTATTATTATCAATCTAACACATATTATTAGCCATATTATGCTTATATGATCGATAGTACGACAATTACTATACTCATTGCTCTTATTATTATCAATCTAACTCACATTATTAACCATATTATGCAGATATGATCGATAGAACTACAATTACTATACTCATTACTCTTATTATTATCAATCTAACTCATATTATTAGCCATATTATGCTTATATGATCGATAGAACGACAATTACTATACGCACTACTCTTAGTATTATCAATCTAACTCATATTATTAGCCATATTATGCTCATATTATCGATAGAACGACAATTACTATACTTATTACTGTTATTATTATCAATCTAACTCATGTTATTAGCCATATTATGCTTAAATGATCGATAGAACGACAATTACTATACTCACTACTCTTAGTATTATCACTCTAACTCATATCATTAGACTTATTATGCTTATATGATCGATAGAACGGCAATTACTATACTCATTGCTCTTATCATTATCAATCTAACTCATATTATTAACCATATTATGCTTATATGATCGATAGAACGACAATTACTATACTCATTGCTCTTATCATTATCAATCTAACTCATATTATTAACCATATTATGGTTATATGATCGATATAACGACAATTACTATACTTATTACTCTTATTATTATCAATCTAACTCATATTATTAACCATATTATGCAGATATGATCGATAGAACGACAATTGCTATACTTATCACTCTTATTATTATCATTCTAACTCATATTATTAGCCATATTATGCTTATATGATCGATAGAATGAGAATTACTATACTCACTACTCTTAGTATTATCACTCTAACTCATATTATTAGCCATATTATGCTCATATGATCGAGATAACAACAATTACTATACTTATTACTCTTATTATTATCAATCTGACTCATATTATTAGCCATATTGTGATTACATGAGCGATAGAACGACAATTACTATATTTATTACACTCACTATTATCAATCTAACTCATATTATTAACCATATTATGCAGATATGATCGATGGAACGACAGTTACTATACTCATTACTCTTATTATTATCAATCTAGCTCATGCTATTAGCCATATTATGGTTATATGATCGATATAACGACAATTACTATACTTATTACTCTTATTATTATCAATCTAACTCATATTATTAACCATATTGTGCTTATATGATCGATAGAACGACAATTACTATATTTATTACTCTTATTATTATAAATCTAACTCATATTATTAGCCATATTATGCTTATATGATCGATAGAACGACAATTACTATACTCATTACTCTTATTATTATCAATCTAACTCATATTATTAGCCATATTATGCTTATATGATCGATAGAACGACAATTACTATACTCATTACACTTATTATTATCAATCTAACTCATATTATTAGCCATATTATGCTTATATGATCGATAGAACGACAATTATTATACTTATTACTCTTATTATTACCAATCTAACTCATATTATTAGCCATATTGTGCTTATATGAGCGATAGAACGACAATTACTATACTTATTACACTTATTATTATCAATCTAACACATATTATTAGCCATATTATGCTTATATGATCGATAGTACGACAATTACTATACTCATTGCTCTTATTATTATCAATCTAACTCATATTATTAACCATATTATGCAGATATGATCGATAGAACTACAATTACTATACTCATTACTCTTATTATTATCAATCTAACTCATATTATTAGCCATATTATGCTTATATGATCGATAGAACGACAATTACTATACTCACTACTCTTAGTATTATCAATCTAACTCATATTATTAGCCATATTATGCTTATATTATCGATAGAACGACAATTACTATACTTATTACTGTTATTATTATTAATCTAACTCATATTATTAGCCATATTATGCTTATATGATCGATAGAATGAGAATTACTATACTCACTACTCTTAGTATTATCACTCTAACTCATATTATTAGCCATATTATGCTCATATGATCGAGATAACAACAATTACTATACTTATTACTCTTATTATTATCAATCTGACTCATATTATTAGCCATATTGTGATTACATGAGCGATAGAACGACAATTACTATATTTATTACACTCACTATTATCAATCTAACTCATATTATTAACCATATTATGCAGATATGATCGATGGAACGACAGTTACTATACTCATTACTCTTATTATTATCAATCTAACTCATGCTATTAGCCTTATTATGGTTATATGATCGATAGAACGACAATTACTATACTTATTACTCTTATTATTATCAATCTAGCTCATATTATTAGCCATATTATGCTTATATGATCGATAGAACGACAATTACTATACTTATTACTCTTATTATTATCAATCTAACTCATACTATTAACCATATTATGCAGATATGATCTATAGAACGACAATTACTATACTTATTACTCTTATTATTATCAATCTAACTCATATTATTAACCATATTGTGCTTATATGATCGATAGAACGACAATTACTATACTCATTACTCTTATTATTATCAATCTAACTCATATTATTAGCCATATTATGCTTATATGATCGAAAGAACGACAATTACTATACTCACTACTCTTAGTATTATCAATCTAACTCATATTATTAGCCATATTATGCTTATATTATCGATAGAACGACAATTACTATACTTATTACACTCACTATTATCAATCTAACTCATATTATTAACCATATTATGCAGATATGATCGATAGCACCACATTTACTATACTTATTACTCTTATTATTATCAACCTAACTCATATTATTAGCCATATTATGCTTATATGATCGATAGAGCGACCATCACTATACTTATTACTGTTATTATTATGAATCTGACTCATATTATTAACCATATTATGCAGATATGATCGATAGAACGACAATTACTATACTTATTACTCTTTTTATTATCAATCTAACTCATATTATTAGCCCTATTGTGCTTATATGATCGATAGAACGACAATTACTATACTTATTACTCTTATTATTATAAATCTAACTCATATTATTAGCCATATTATGCTTATATGATCGATAGAACGACAATTACTATACTCATTACTCTTATTATTATCAATCTAACTCATATTATTAGCCATATTCTGCTTATATGATCGATAGAACGACAATTACTATACTCACTACTCTTAGTATTATCAATCTAACTCATATTATTAGCCATATTATGCTTATATTATCGATAGAACGACAATTACTATACTTATTACTGTTATTATTATTAATCTAACTCATATTATTAGCCATATTATGCTTATATGATCGATAGAATGAGAATTACTATACTCACTACTCTTAGTATTATCACTCTAACTCATATTATTAGCCATATTATGCTCATATGATCGAGATAACAACAATTACTATACTTATTACTCTTATTGTTATCAATCTGACTCATATTATTAGCCATATTGTGATTACATGAGCGATAGAACGACAATTACTATATTTATTACACTCACTATTATCAATCTAACTCATATTATTAACCATATTATGCAGATATGATCGATGGAACGACAGTTACTATACTCATTACTCTTATTATTATCAATCTAACTCATGCTATTAGCCATATTATGGTTATATGATCGATATAACGACAATTACTATACTTATTACTCTTATTATTATCAATCTAACTCATATTATTAACCATATTATGCAGATATGATCGATAGAACGACAATTACTATACTTATTACTCTTATTATTATCAATCTAACTCATATTATTAGCCATATTATGCTTATATGATCGATAGAACGACAATTACTATACTTATTACTCTTATTATTATCAATCTAACTCATACTATTAACCATATTATGCAGATATGATCTATAGAACGACAATTACTATACTTATTACTCTTATTATTATCAATCTAACTCATATTATTAACCATATTGTGCTTATATGATCGATAGAACGACAATTACTATATTTATTACTCTTATTATTATAAATCTAACTCATATTATTAGCCATATTATGCTTATATGATCGATAGAACGACAATTACTATACTCATTACTCTTATTATTATCAACCTAACTCATATTATTAGCCATATTATGCTTATATGATCGATAGAGCGACCATCACTATACTTATTACTGTTATTATTATGAATTTGACTCATATTATTAGCCATATTATGCTTATATGATCGATAGAACGACAATTACTATACTTATTACTCTTATTATTATCAATCTAACTCATATTATTAGCCATATTGTGCTTATATGAGCGATAGAACGACAATTACTATATTTATTGCACTCACTATTATCAATCTAACTCACATTATTAGCCATATTATGCTTATATGATCGATAGTACGACAATTACTATACTCATTACTCTTATTATTATCAATCTAACTCATATTATTAACCATATTATGCAGATATGATCGATCGAACGACAATTACTATACTTATTACACTTATTATTATCAATCTAACACATATTATTAGCCATATTATGCTTATATGATCGATAGTACGACAATTACTATACTCATTACACTCACTATTATCAATCTAACTCATACTATTAACCATATTATGCAGATATGATCTATAGAACGACAATTACTATACTTATTACTCTTATTATTATCAATCTAACTCATATTATTAACCATATTGTTTTTATATGATCGATAGAACGACAATTACTATATTTATTACTCTTATTATTATAAATCTAACTCATATTATTAGCCATATTATGCTTATATGATCGATAGAACGACAATTACTATACTCGTTACTCTTATTATTATCAATCTAACTCATATTATTAGCCATATTATGCTTATATGATCGATAGAACGACAATTACTATACTCACTACTCTTAGTATTATCAATCTAACTCATATTATTAGCCATATTATGCTTATATTATCGATAGAACGACAATTACTATACTTATTACACTCACTATTATCAATCTAACTCATATTATTAACCATATTATGCAGATATGATCGATAGCACGACACTTACTATACTTATTACTCTTATTATTATCAACCTAACTCATATTATTAGCCATATTATGCTTATATGATCGATAGAGCGACCATCACTATACTTATTACTGTTATTATTATGAATTTGACTCATATTATTAGCCATATTATGCTTATATGATCGATAGACCTACAATTACTATACTCATTACTCTTATTATTATCAATCCAACTCATATTATTACCCGTATTATGCTGATATGATCGATAGAACGACATTCACTATACTTATTACACTCACTATTATCAATCTAACTCATATTATTAACCATATTATGCAGATATGATCGATAGAACGACAATTACTATACTTATCACTCTTATTATTATCATTCTAACTCATATTATTAACCATATTAAGCAGATATGATCGATAGAGCTACAATTACTATACTCATTACTCTTATTATTATCAATCTAACTCATATTATTAGCCATATTATGCTTATATGATCGATAGAACGACAATTACTATACTCATTACACTTATTATTATCAATCTAACTCATATTATTAGCCATATTATGCTTATATGATCGATAGAACGACAATTACTATACTTATTACACTCACTATTATCAATCTAACTCATACTATTAACCATATTATGCAGATATGATCTATAGAACGACAATTACTATACTTATTACTCTTATTATTATCAATCTAACTCATATTATTAACCATATTGTGCTTATATGATCGATAGAACGACAATTACTATATTTATTACTCTTATTATTATAAATATAACTCATATTATTAGCCATATTATGCTTATATGATCGATAGAACGACAATTACTATACTCATTACTCTTATTATTATCAATCTAACTCATATTATTAGCCATATTATGCTTATATGATCGATAGAACGACAATTACTATACTCACTACTCTTAGTATTATCAATCTAACTCATATTATTAGCCATATTATGCTTATATTATCGATAGAACGACAATTACTATACTTATTACACTCACTATTATCAATCTAACTCATATTATTAACCATATTATGCAGATATGATCGATAGCACGACACTTACTATACTTATTACTCTTATTATTATCAACCTAACTCATATTATTAGCCATATTATGCTTATATGATCGATAGAGCGACCATCACTATACTTATTACTGTTATTATTATGAATTTGACTCATATTATTAGCCATATTATGCTTATATGATCGATAGACCTACAATTACTATACTCATTACTCTTATTATTATCAATCCAACTCATATTATTACCCGTATTATGCTGATATGATCGATAGAACGACATTCACTATACTTATTACACTCACTATTATCAATCTAACTCATATTATTAACCATATTATGCAGATATGATCGATAGAACGACAATTACTATACTTATCACTCTTATTATTATCATTCTAACTCATATTATTAACCATATTAAGCAGATATGATCGATAGAGCTACAATTACTATACTCATTACTCTTATTATTATCAATCTAACTCATATTATTAGCCATATTATGCTTATATGATCGATAGAACGACAATTACTATACTCATTACACTTATTATTATCAATCTAACTCATATTATTAGCCATATTATGCTTATATGATCGATAGAACTACAATTACTATACTTATTACTCTTATTATTATCAATCTAACTCATATTATTAGCCATATTGTGCTTATATGAGCGATAGAACGACAATTACTATATTTATTGCACTCACTATTATCAATCTAACTCACATTATTAGCCATATTATGCTTATATGATCGATAGTACGACAATTACTATACTCATTACTCTTATTATTATCAATCTAACTCATATTATTAACCATATTATGCAGATATGATCGATCGAACGACAATTACTATACTTATTACACTTATTATTATCAATCTAACACATATTATTAGCCATATTATGCTTATATGATCGATAGTACGACAATTACTATACTCATTGCTCTTATTATTATCAATCTAACTCATATTATGAGCCATATTATGCTTATATGATCGATAGAACGACAATTACTATACTCACTACTCTTAGTATTATCAATCTAACTCATATTATTAGCCATATTATGCTTATATGATCGATAGAACGACAATTACTATACTCACTACTCTTAGTATTATCAATCTAACTCATATTATTAGCCATATTATGCTTATATTATCGATAGAACGACAATTACTATACTTATTACACTCACTATTATCAATCTAACTCATATTTTTAACCATATTATGCAGATATGATCGATAGCACGACATTTACTATACTTATTACTCTTATTATTATCAACCTAACTCATATTATTAGCCATATTATGCTTATATGATCGATAGACCTACAATTACTATACTTATTACTCTTATTATTATCAATCTAACTCATATTATTAGCCATATTGTGCTTATATGAGCGATAGAACGACAATTACTATATTTATTGCACTCACTATTATCAATCTAACTCACATTATTAGCCATATTATGCTTATATGATCGATAGTACGACAATTACTATACTCATTACTCTTATTATTATCAATCTAACTCATATTATTAACCATATTATGCAGATATGATCGATCGAACGACAATTACTATACTTATTACACTTATTATTATCAATCTAACACATATTATTAGCCATATTATGCTTATATGATCGATAGTACGACAATTACTATACTCATTGCTCTTATTATTATCAATCTAACTCATATTATTAACCATATTATGCAGATATGATCGATAGAACTACAATTACTATACTCATTACTCTTATTATTATCAATCTAACTCATATTATTAGCCATATTATGCTTATATGATCGATAGAACGACAATTACTATACGCACTACTCTTAGTATTATCAATCTAACTCATATTATTAGCCATATTATGCTCATATTATCGATAGAACGACAATTACTATACTTATTACTGTTATTATTATCAATCTAACTCATGTTATTAGCCATATTATGCTTAAATGATCGATAGAACGACAATTACTATACTCACTACTCTTAGTATTATCACTCTAACTCATATTATTAGACTTATTATGCTTATATGATCGATAGAACGACAATTACTATACTCATTGCTCTTATCATTATCAATCTAACTCATATAATTAACCATATTATGGTTATATGATCGATATAACGACAATTACTATACTTATTACTCTTATTATTATCAATCTAACTCATATTATTAACCATATTATGCAGATATGATCGATAGAACGACAATTGCTATACTTATCACTCTTATTATTATCATTCTAACTCATATTATTAACCATATTAAGCAGATATGATCGATAGAGCTACAATTACTATACTCATTACTCTTATTATTATCAATCTAACTCATATTATTAGCCATATTATGCTTATATGATCGATAGAACGACAATTACTATACTCATTACACTTATTATTATCAATCTAACTCATATTATTAGCCATATTATGCTTATATGATCGATAGAACGACAATTACTATACTCATTACACTTATTATTATCAATCTAACTCATATTATTAGCCATATTATGCTTATATGATCGATAGAACGACAATTACTATACTTATTACTCTTATTATTATCAATCTAACTCATATTATTAGCCATATTGTGCTTATATGAGCGATAGAACGACAATTACTATATTTATTGCACTCACTATTATCAATCTAACTCACATTATTAGCCATATTATGCTTATATGATCGATAGTACGACAATTACTATACTCATTACTCTTATTATTATCAATCTAACTCATATTATTAACCATATTATGCAGATATGATCGATCGAACGACAATTACTATACTTATTACACTTATTGTTATCAATCTAACACATATCATTAGCCATATTATGCTTATATGATCGATAGTACGACAATTACTATACTCATTGCTCTTATTATTATCAATCTAACTCATATTAT
>NW_027473748.1:51116-110242 GCF_050947335.1 Megachile rotundata
TTAACAATATGAGTTAGATTGATAATAATAAGAGTAATAAGTATAGTATTTGTCGTTCTATCGATCATATAAGCATAATATGGCTAATAATACGAGTTAGATTGATAATAATAAGAGTAATAAGTATAGTAATTGTCGTTCTATCGATCATTTAAGCATAATATGGCTAATAATATGAGTTAGATTGATAATAATAAGAGTAATGAGTATAGTAATTGTAGTTCTATCGATCATATAAGCATAATATGGCTAATAGTATGAGTTAGATTGATAATACTAAGAGTAGTGAGTATAGTAATTCTCATTCTATCGATCATATAAGCATAATATGGCTAATAATATGAGTTAGATAGATAATAATAAGAGTAATGAGTATAGTAATTGTAGTTCTATCGATCATATCTGCATAATAAGGTTAATAATATGAGTTAGATTCATAATAATAACAGTAATAAGTATAGTAATTGTCGTTCTATCGATAATATAACCATAATATGGCTAATAATATGAGTTAGATTGATAATACTAAGAGTAGTGAGTATAGTAATTCTCGTTCTATCGATCATATAAGCATAATATGGCTAATAATATGAGTTAGATTGATAATAATATGAGTAATAAGTATAGTAATTGTCGTTATATCGATCATATAACCATAATATGGCTAATAGCATGAGTTAGATTGATAATAATAAGAGTAATGAGAACAGTAATTGTCGTTCTATCGATCATATCTGCATAATATGGTTAATAATATGAGTTAGATTGATAATAGTGAGTGTAATAAATTTAGTAATTGTCGTTCTATCGCTCATATAAGCACAATATGGCTAATAATATGAGTTAGATTGATAATAATAAGAGTAATAGGTATAGTAATTGTCGTTCTATCGATCATATAAGCATAATATGGCCAATAATATGAGTTAGATTGATAATAATAAGTGTAATAAGTATAGTAATTGTCGTTCTATCGATCATAATTGCATAATATGGTTAATAATATGAGTTAGATTGATAATAATAAGAGTAATAAGTATAGTATTTGTCGTTCTATCGATCATATAAGCATAATATGGCTAATAATACGAGTTAGATTGATAACAATAAGAGTAATAAGTATAGTAATTGTCGTTCTATCGATCATTTAAGCATAATATGGCTAATAATATGAGTTAGATTGGTAATAATAACTGTAATAAGTATAGTAATTGTCGTCCTATCGATAATATAAGCATAATATGGCTAATAATATGAGTTAGATTGATAATACTAAGAGTAGTGAGTATAGTAATTCTCGTTCTATCGATCATATAAGCATAATATGGCTAATAATATGAGTTAGATTGATAATAATAAGAGTAATGAGTATAGTAATTGTAGATCTATCGATCATTGAAGCATAATATGGCTAATAATATGAGTTAGATTGATAATAATAAGAGTAATGAGTATAGTAATTGTAGTTCTATCGATCATATCTGCATAATATGGTTAATAATATGAGTTAGATGGATAATAATAAGAGTAATAAGTATGGTATTTGTCGTTCTATCGATCATATAAGCATAATATGGCTAATAATATGAGTTAGATTGATAATAATAAGAGTAATAGGTATAGTAATTGTCGTTCTATCGGTCATTTAAGCATAATATGGCTAATAATAGGGGTCAGATTGATAATAATAACAGTAATAAGTATAGTAATTGTGGTTCTATCGATAATATAAGCATAATATGGCTAATAATATGAGTTAGATTGATAATACTAAGAGTAGTGAGTATAGTAATTCTCGTTCTATCGATCATATAAGCATAATATGGCTAATAATATGAGTTAGATTGATAATAATAAGAGTAATGAGTATAGTAATTGTAGTTCTATCGATCATTTATGCGTAATATGGCTAATAATATGAGTTAGATTGATAATAATAACACTAATAGGTATAGTAATTGTCGTTCTATCGATAATATAACCATAATATGGCTAATAATATGAGTTAGATTGATAATACTAAGAGTAGTGAGTATAGTAATTCTCGTTCTATCGATCATATAAGCATAATATGGCTAATAATATGAGTTAGATTGATAATAATAAGAGTAGTGAGTATAATAATTCTCGTTCTATCGATCATATAAGCATAATATGGCTCATAATATGAGTTAGATTGATAATACTAAGAGTAGTGAGTATAGTAATTGTCGTTCTATCGATCATATAAGCATAATATGGCTAATAATATGAGTTAGATAGATAATAATAAGAGAAATGAATATAGTAATTGTCGTTCTATCGATCATATAAGCATAATATGGCTAATAATATGAGTTAGATTGATAATAATAAGAGCAAGGAGTATACTAATTGTAGTTCTATCGATCATATCTGCATAATATGGTTAATAATAAGAGTTAGATTGATAACAGTGAGTGTAATAAGTATAGTAATTGTCGTTCTATCGATCATATAAGCATAATATGGCTAATAATATGAATTAGATTGATAATAATAAGAGAAGTGAGTATAGTCATTTTCGTTCGATCGATCATATAAGCATAATATGGCTAATGATATAAGTTAGATTGATAATAATAAGAGTAATAGGTATAGTAATTATCGTTCTACCGATCATAAAAGAATAATCTGCCTAATAATATGAGTTAGATTGATAAATATAAGAGTAATAAGTATAGTAATTGTCGTCCTATCGATCATATAAGCATAATATGGCTAACAATATGAGTTAGATTGATAATAATAAGAGTAATGAGTATAGTAATTGTCGTTCTATCGATCATATTAGCATAATATGGTTAATAATATGAGCTAGATTGATAATAATAAGAGTAATGAGTATAGTAATTGTCGTTCTATCGATCATATTTGCATAATGTGGTTAATAATATGAGTTAGATTGATAACAGTGAGTGTAATAAGTATAGTAATTGTCTTTCTATCGATCATATAAGCATAATGTGGCTAATAATATGAGTTAGATTGATAATAATAAGAGAAATGAATATAGTAATTGTCGTTCTATCGATCATATAACCATAGTATGGCTAATAACATGAGTTAGATTGATAATAATAAGAGTAGTAAGTGTAGTAAATGTCGTGCTATCGATCATATCTGCATAATATGGTTAATAATATGAGTTAGATTGATAATAGTGAGTGTAATAAGTATAGTAATTGTCGTTCTATCGATCATATTAGCATAATATGGTTAATAATATGAGCTAGATTGATAATAATAAGAGTAATGAGTATAGTAATTGTCGTTCTATCGATCATATTTGCATAATGTGGTTAATAATATGAGTTAGATTGATAACAGTGAGTGTAATAAGTATAGTAATTGTCTTTCTATCGATCATATAAGCATAATGTGGCTAATAATATGAGTTAGATTGATAATAATAAGAGTAATAAGTATAGTAATTGTCGTTATATCGATCATATAACCATAATATGGCTAATAGCATGAGTTAGATTGATAATAATAAGAGTAATGAGTATAGTAATTGTCGTTCTATCGATCATATCTGCATAATATGGTTAATAATATGAGTTAGATTGATAATAATATGAGTAATAAGTATAGTAATTGTCGTTATATCGATCATATAAGCATAATATGGCTAATAATATGAGTTAGATTGATAATAATAAGAGTAATAAGTATAGTAATTGTCGTTCTATCGATCATATAAGCATAATATGGCTAATAGTATGAGTTAGATTGATAATACTAAGAGTAGTGAGTATAGTAATTCTCATTCTATCGATCATATAAGCATAATATGGCTAATAATATGAGTTAGATAGATAATAATAAGAGTAATGAGTATAGTAATTGTAGTTCTATCGATCATATCTGCATAATATGGTTAATAATATGAGTTAGATTCATAATAATAACAGTAATAAGTATAGTAATTGTCGTTCTATCGATAATATAACCATAATATGGCTAATAATATGAGTTAGATTGATAATACTAAGAGTAGTGAGTATAGTAATTCTCGTTCTATCGATCATATAAGCATAATATGGCTAATAATCTGAGTTAGATTGATAATAATATGAGTAATAAGTATAGTAATTGTCGTTATATCGATCATATAACCATAATATGGCTAATAGCATGAGTTAGATTGATAATAATAAGAGTAATGAGTACAGTAATTGTCGTTCTATCGATCATATCTGCATAATATGGTTAATAATATGAGTTAGATTGATAATAGTGAGTGTAATAAATTTAGTAATTGTCGTTCTATCGCTCATATAAGCACAATATGGCTAATAATATGAGTTAGATTGATAATAATAAGAGTAATAAGTATAGTAATTGTCGTTCTATCGATCATATAAGCATAATATGGCCAATAATATGAGTTAGATTGATAATAATAAGTGTAATAAGTATAGTAATTGTCGTTCTATCGATCATAATTGCATAATATGGTTAATAATATGAATTAGATTGATAATAATAAGAGCAATGAGTATAGTAATTGTCGTACTATCGATCATATAAGCATAATATGGCTAATAATATGAGTTAGATTTATAATAATAAGAGTAATAAGTATAGTAATTGTCGTTCTATCGATCATTTAACCATAATATGGCTAATAATATGAGTTAGATTGATAATAATAAGAGTAATAAGTATAGTAATTGTCGTTCTATCGATAATATAAGCATAATATGGCTAATAGTATGAGTTAGATTGATAATACTAAGAGTAGTGAGTATAGTAATTCTCGTTCTATCGATCATATAAGCATAATATGGCTAATAATACGAGTTAGATTGATAATAATAAGAGTAATAAGTATAGTAATTGTCGTTCTATCGATCATTTAAGCATAATATGGCTAATAATATGAGTTAGATTGGTAATAATAACAGTAATAAGTATAGCAATTGTCGTTCTATCGATAATATAAGCATAATATGGCTAATAATATGAGTTAGATTGATAATACTAAGAGTAGTGAGTATAGTAATTCTCGTTCTATCGATCATATAAGCATAATATGGCTAATAATATGAGTTAGATTGATAATAATAAGAGTAATGAGTATAGTAATTGTAGTTCTATCGATCATATAAGCATAATATGGCTAATAGTATGAGTTAGATTGATAATACTAAGAGTAGTGAGTATAGTAATTCTCATTCTATCGATCATATAAGCATAATATGGCTAATAATATGAGTTAGATAGATAATAATAAGAGTAATGAGTATAGTAATTGTAGTTCTATCGATCATATCTGCATAATATGGTTAATAATATGAGTTAGATTCATAATAATAACAGTAATAAGTATAGTAATTGTCGTTCTATCGATAATATAACCATAATATGGCTAATAATATGAGTTAGATTGATAATACTAAGAGTAGTGAGTATAGTAATTCTCGTTCTATCGATCATATAAGCATAATATGGCTAATAATATGAGTTAGATTGATAATAATATGAGTAATAAGTATAGTAATTGTCGTTATATCGATCATATAACCATAATATGGCTAATAGCATGAGTTAGATTGATAATAATAAGAGTAATGAGTACAGTAATTGTCGTTCTATCGATCATATCTGCATAATATGGTTAATAATATGAGTTAGATTGATAATAGTGAGTGTAATAAATTTAGTAATTGTCGTTCTATCGCTCATATAAGCACAATATGGCTAATAATATGAGTTAGATTGATAATAATAAGAGTAATAAGTATAGTAATTGTCGTTCTATCGATCATATAAGCATAATATGGCCAATAATATGAGTTAGATTGATAATAATAAGTGTAATAAGTATAGTAATTGTCGTTCTATCGATCATAATTGCATAATATGGTTAACAATATGAGTTAGATTGATAATAATAAGAGTAATAAGTATAGTATTTGTCGTTCTATCGATCATATAAGCATAATATGGCTAATAATACGAGTTAGATTGATAATAATAAGAGTAATAAGTATAGTAATTGTCGTTCTATCGATCATTTAAGCATAATATGGCTAATAATATGAGTTAGATTGATAATAATAAGAGTAATGAGTATAGTAATTGTAGTTCTATCGATCATATAAGCATAATATGGCTAATAGTATGAGTTAGATTGATAATACTAAGAGTAGTGAGTATAGTAATTCTCATTCTATCGATCATATAAGCATAATATGGCTAATAATATGAGTTAGATAGATAATAATAAGAGTAATGAGTATAGTAATTGTAGTTCTATCGATCATATCTGCATAATAAGGTTAATAATATGAGTTAGATTCATAATAATAACAGTAATAAGTATAGTAATTGTCGTTCTATCGATAATATAACCATAATATGGCTAATAATATGAGTTAGATTGATAATACTAAGAGTAGTGAGTATAGTAATTCTCGTTCTATCGATCATATAAGCATAATATGGCTAATAATATGAGTTAGATTGATAATAATATGAGTAATAAGTATAGTAATTGTCGTTATATCGATCATATAACCATAATATGGCTAATAGCATGAGTTAGATTGATAATAATAAGAGTAATGAGAACAGTAATTGTCGTTCTATCGATCATATCTGCATAATATGGTTAATAATATGAGTTAGATTGATAATAGTGAGTGTAATAAATTTAGTAATTGTCGTTCTATCGCTCATATAAGCACAATATGGCTAATAATATGAGTTAGATTGATAATAATAAGAGTAATAGGTATAGTAATTGTCGTTCTATCGATCATATAAGCATAATATGGCCAATAATATGAGTTAGATTGATAATAATAAGTGTAATAAGTATAGTAATTGTCGTTCTATCGATCATAATTGCATAATATGGTTAATAATATGAGTTAGATTGATAATAATAAGAGTAATAAGTATAGTATTTGTCGTTCTATCGATCATATAAGCATAATATGGCTAATAATACGAGTTAGATTGATAACAATAAGAGTAATAAGTATAGTAATTGTCGTTCTATCGATCATTTAAGCATAATATGGCTAATAATATGAGTTAGATTGGTAATAATAACTGTAATAAGTATAGTAATTGTCGTCCTATCGATAATATAAGCATAATATGGCTAATAATATGAGTTAGATTGATAATACTAAGAGTAGTGAGTATAGTAATTCTCGTTCTATCGATCATATAAGCATAATATGGCTAATAATATGAGTTAGATTGATAATAATAAGAGTAATGAGTATAGTAATTGTAGATCTATCGATCATTGAAGCATAATATGGCTAATAATATGAGTTAGATTGATAATAATAAGAGTAATGAGTATAGTAATTGTAGTTCTATCGATCATATCTGCATAATATGGTTAATAATATGAGTTAGATGGATAATAATAAGAGTAATAAGTATGGTATTTGTCGTTCTATCGATCATATAAGCATAATATGGCTAATAATATGAGTTAGATTGATAATAATAAGAGTAATAGGTATAGTAATTGTCGTTCTATCGGTCATTTAAGCATAATATGGCTAATAATAGGGGTCAGATTGATAATAATAACAGTAATAAGTATAGTAATTGTGGTTCTATCGATAATATAAGCATAATATGGCTAATAATATGAGTTAGATTGATAATACTAAGAGTAGTGAGTATAGTAATTCTCGTTCTATCGATCATATAAGCATAATATGGCTAATAATATGAGTTAGATTGATAATAATAAGAGTAATGAGTATAGTAATTGTAGTTCTATCGATCATTTATGCGTAATATGGCTAATAATATGAGTTAGATTGATAATAATAACACTAATAGGTATAGTAATTGTCGTTCTATCGATAATATAACCATAATATGGCTAATAATATGAGTTAGATTGATAATACTAAGAGTAGTGAGTATAGTAATTCTCGTTCTATCGATCATATAAGCATAATATGGCTAATAATATGAGTTAGATTGATAATAATAAGAGTAGTGAGTATAATAATTCTCGTTCTATCGATCATATAAGCATAATATGGCTCATAATATGAGTTAGATTGATAATACTAAGAGTAGTGAGTATAGTAATTGTCGTTCTATCGATCATATAAGCATAATATGGCTAATAATATGAGTTAGATAGATAATAATAAGAGAAATGAATATAGTAATTGTCGTTCTATCGATCATATAAGCATAATATGGCTAATAATATGAGTTAGATTGATAATAATAAGAGCAAGGAGTATACTAATTGTAGTTCTATCGATCATATCTGCATAATATGGTTAATAATAAGAGTTAGATTGATAACAGTGAGTGTAATAAGTATAGTAATTGTCGTTCTATCGATCATATAAGCATAATATGGCTAATAATATGAATTAGATTGATAATAATAAGAGAAGTGAGTATAGTCATTTTCGTTCGATCGATCATATAAGCATAATATGGCTAATGATATAAGTTAGATTGATAATAATAAGAGTAATAGGTATAGTAATTATCGTTCTACCGATCATAAAAGAATAATCTGCCTAATAATATGAGTTAGATTGATAAATATAAGAGTAATAAGTATAGTAATTGTCGTCCTATCGATCATATAAGCATAATATGGCTAACAATATGAGTTAGATTGATAATAATAAGAGTAATGAGTATAGTAATTGTCGTTCTATCGATCATATTAGCATAATATGGTTAATAATATGAGCTAGATTGATAATAATAAGAGTAATGAGTATAGTAATTGTCGTTCTATCGATCATATTTGCATAATGTGGTTAATAATATGAGTTAGATTGATAACAGTGAGTGTAATAAGTATAGTAATTGTCTTTCTATCGATCATATAAGCATAATGTGGCTAATAATATGAGTTAGATTGATAATAATAAGAGAAATGAATATAGTAATTGTCGTTCTATCGATCATATAACCATAGTATGGCTAATAACATGAGTTAGATTGATAATAATAAGAGTAGTAAGTGTAGTAAATGTCGTGCTATCGATCATATCTGCATAATATGGTTAATAATATGAGTTAGATTGATAATAGTGAGTGTAATAAGTATAGTAATTGTCGTTCTATCGATCATATTAGCATAATATGGTTAATAATATGAGCTAGATTGATAATAATAAGAGTAATGAGTATAGTAATTGTCGTTCTATCGATCATATTTGCATAATGTGGTTAATAATATGAGTTAGATTGATAACAGTGAGTGTAATAAGTATAGTAATTGTCTTTCTATCGATCATATAAGCATAATGTGGCTAATAATATGAGTTAGATTGATAATAATAAGAGTAATAAGTATAGTAATTGTCGTTATATCGATCATATAACCATAATATGGCTAATAGCATGAGTTAGATTGATAATAATAAGAGTAATGAGTATAGTAATTGTCGTTCTATCGATCATATCTGCATAATATGGTTAATAATATGAGTTAGATTGATAATAATATGAGTAATAAGTATAGTAATTGTCGTTATATCGATCATATAAGCATAATATGGCTAATAATATGAGTTAGATTGATAATAATAAGAGTAATAAGTATAGTAATTGTCGTTCTATCGATCATATAAGCATAATATGGCTAATAGTATGAGTTAGATTGATAATACTAAGAGTAGTGAGTATAGTAATTCTCATTCTATCGATCATATAAGCATAATATGGCTAATAATATGAGTTAGATAGATAATAATAAGAGTAATGAGTATAGTAATTGTAGTTCTATCGATCATATCTGCATAATATGGTTAATAATATGAGTTAGATTCATAATAATAACAGTAATAAGTATAGTAATTGTCGTTCTATCGATAATATAACCATAATATGGCTAATAATATGAGTTAGATTGATAATACTAAGAGTAGTGAGTATAGTAATTCTCGTTCTATCGATCATATAAGCATAATATGGCTAATAATCTGAGTTAGATTGATAATAATATGAGTAATAAGTATAGTAATTGTCGTTATATCGATCATATAACCATAATATGGCTAATAGCATGAGTTAGATTGATAATAATAAGAGTAATGAGTACAGTAATTGTCGTTCTATCGATCATATCTGCATAATATGGTTAATAATATGAGTTAGATTGATAATAGTGAGTGTAATAAATTTAGTAATTGTCGTTCTATCGCTCATATAAGCACAATATGGCTAATAATATGAGTTAGATTGATAATAATAAGAGTAATAAGTATAGTAATTGTCGTTCTATCGATCATATAAGCATAATATGGCCAATAATATGAGTTAGATTGATAATAATAAGTGTAATAAGTATAGTAATTGTCGTTCTATCGATCATAATTGCATAATATGGTTAATAATATGAATTAGATTGATAATAATAAGAGCAATGAGTATAGTAATTGTCGTACTATCGATCATATAAGCATAATATGGCTAATAATATGAGTTAGATTTATAATAATAAGAGTAATAAGTATAGTAATTGTCGTTCTATCGATCATTTAACCATAATATGGCTAATAATATGAGTTAGATTGATAATAATAAGAGTAATAAGTATAGTAATTGTCGTTCTATCGATAATATAAGCATAATATGGCTAATAGTATGAGTTAGATTGATAATACTAAGAGTAGTGAGTATAGTAATTCTCGTTCTATCGATCATATAAGCATAATATGGCTAATAATACGAGTTAGATTGATAATAATAAGAGTAATAAGTATAGTAATTGTCGTTCTATCGATCATTTAAGCATAATATGGCTAATAATATGAGTTAGATTGGTAATAATAACAGTAATAAGTATAGCAATTGTCGTTCTATCGATAATATAAGCATAATATGGCTAATAATATGAGTTAGATTGATAATACTAAGAGTAGTGAGTATAGTAATTCTCGTTCTATCGATCATATAAGCATAATATGGCTAATAATATGAGTTAGATTGATAATAATAAGAGTAATGAGTATAGTAATTGTAGTTCTATCGATCATATAAGCATAATATGGCTAATAGTATGAGTTAGATTGATAATACTAAGAGTAGTGAGTATAGTAATTCTCATTCTATCGATCATATAAGCATAATATGGCTAATAATATGAGTTAGATAGATAATAATAAGAGTAATGAGTATAGTAATTGTAGTTCTATCGATCATATCTGCATAATATGGTTAATAATATGAGTTAGATTCATAATAATAACAGTAATAAGTATAGTAATTGTCGTTCTATCGATAATATAACCATAATATGGCTAATAATATGAGTTAGATTGATAATACTAAGAGTAGTGAGTATAGTAATTCTCGTTCTATCGATCATATAAGCATAATATGGCTAATAATATGAGTTAGATTGATAATAATATGAGTAATAAGTATAGTAATTGTCGTTATATCGATCATATAACCATAATATGGCTAATAGCATGAGTTAGATTGATAATAATAAGAGTAATGAGTACAGTAATTGTCGTTCTATCGATCATATCTGCATAATATGGTTAATAATATGAGTTAGATTGATAATAGTGAGTGTAATAAATTTAGTAATTGTCGTTCTATCGCTCATATAAGCACAATATGGCTAATAATATGAGTTAGATTGATAATAATAAGAGTAATAAGTATAGTAATTGTCGTTCTATCGATCATATAAGCATAATATGGCCAATAATATGAGTTAGATTGATAATAATAAGTGTAATAAGTATAGTAATTGTCGTTCTATCGATCATAATTGCATAATATGGTTAACAATATGAGTTAGATTGATAATAATAAGAGTAATAAGTATAGTATTTGTCGTTCTATCGATCATATAAGCATAATATGGCTAATAATACGAGTTAGATTGATAATAATAAGAGTAATAAGTATAGTAATTGTCGTTCTATCGATCATTTAAGCATAATATGGCTAATAATATGAGTTAGATTGATAATAATAAGAGTAATGAGTATAGTAATTGTAGTTCTATCGATCATATAAGCATAATATGGCTAATAGTATGAGTTAGATTGATAATACTAAGAGTAGTGAGTATAGTAATTCTCATTCTATCGATCATATAAGCATAATATGGCTAATAATATGAGTTAGATAGATAATAATAAGAGTAATGAGTATAGTAATTGTAGTTCTATCGATCATATCTGCATAATAAGGTTAATAATATGAGTTAGATTCATAATAATAACAGTAATAAGTATAGTAATTGTCGTTCTATCGATAATATAACCATAATATGGCTAATAATATGAGTTAGATTGATAATACTAAGAGTAGTGAGTATAGTAATTCTCGTTCTATCGATCATATAAGCATAATATGGCTAATAATATGAGTTAGATTGATAATAATATGAGTAATAAGTATAGTAATTGTCGTTATATCGATCATATAACCATAATATGGCTAATAGCATGAGTTAGATTGATAATAATAAGAGTAATGAGAACAGTAATTGTCGTTCTATCGATCATATCTGCATAATATGGTTAATAATATGAGTTAGATTGATAATAGTGAGTGTAATAAATTTAGTAATTGTCGTTCTATCGCTCATATAAGCACAATATGGCTAATAATATGAGTTAGATTGATAATAATAAGAGTAATAGGTATAGTAATTGTCGTTCTATCGATCATATAAGCATAATATGGCCAATAATATGAGTTAGATTGATAATAATAAGTGTAATAAGTATAGTAATTGTCGTTCTATCGATCATAATTGCATAATATGGTTAATAATATGAGTTAGATTGATAATAATAAGAGTAATAAGTATAGTATTTGTCGTTCTATCGATCATATAAGCATAATATGGCTAATAATACGAGTTAGATTGATAACAATAAGAGTAATAAGTATAGTAATTGTCGTTCTATCGATCATTTAAGCATAATATGGCTAATAATATGAGTTAGATTGGTAATAATAACTGTAATGAGTATAGTAATTGTCGTCCTATCGATAATATAAGCATAATATGGCTAATAATATGAGTTAGATTGATAATACTAAGAGTAGTGAGTATAGTAATTCTCGTTCTATCGATCATATAAGCATAATATGGCTAATAATATGAGTTAGATTGATAATAATAAGAGTAATGAGTATAGTAATTGTAGATCTATCGATCATTGAAGCATAATATGGCTAATAATATGAGTTAGATTGATAATAATAAGAGTAATGAGTATAGTAATTGTAGTTCTATCGATCATATCTGCATAATATGGTTAATAATATGAGTTAGATGGATAATAATAAGAGTAATAAGTATGGTATTTGTCGTTCTATCGATCATATAAGCATAATATGGCTAATAATATGAGTTAGATTGATAATAATAAGAGTAATAGGTATAGTAATTGTCGTTCTATCGGTCATTTAAGCATAATATGGCTAATAATAGGGGTCAGATTGATAATAATAACAGTAATAAGTATAGTAATTGTGGTTCTATCGATAATATAAGCATAATATGGCTAATAATATGAGTTAGATTGATAATACTAAGAGTAGTGAGTATAGTAATTCTCGTTCTATCGATCATATAAGCATAATATGGCTAATAATATGAGTTAGATTGATAATAATAAGAGTAATGAGTATAGTAATTGTAGTTCTATCGATCATTTATGCGTAATATGGCTAATAATATGAGTTAGATTGATAATAATAACACTAATAGGTATAGTAATTGTCGTTCTATCGATAATATAACCATAATATGGCTAATAATATGAGTTAGATTGATAATACTAAGAGTAGTGAGTATAGTAATTCTCGTTCTATCGATCATATAAGCATAATATGGCTAATAATATGAGTTAGATTGATAATAATAAGAGTAGTGAGTATAATAATTCTCGTTCTATCGATCATATAAGCATAATATGGCTCATAATATGAGTTAGATTGATAATACTAAGAGTAGTGAGTATAGTAATTGTCGTTCTATCGATCATATAAGCATAATATGGCTAATAATATGAGTTAGATTGATAATAATAAGAGCAATGAGTATAGTAATTGTCGTACTATCGATCATATAAGCATAATATGGCTAATAATATGAGTTAGATTTATAATAATAAGAGTAATAAGTATAGTAATTGTCGTTCTATCGATCATTTAACCATAATATGGCTAATAATATGAGTTAGATTGATAATAATAAGAGTAATAAGTATAGTAATTGTCGTTCTATCGATAATATAAGCATAATATGGCTAATAGTATGAGTTAGATTGATAATACTAAGAGTAGTGAGTATAGTAATTCTCGTTCTATCGATCATATAAGCATAATATGGCTAATAATACGAGTTAGATTGATAATAATAAGAGTAATAAGTATAGTAATTGTCGTTCTATCGATCATTTAAGCATAATATGGCTAATAATATGAGTTAGATTGGTAATAATAACAGTAATAAGTATAGTAATTGTCGTTCTATCGATAATATAAGCATAATATGGCTAATAATATGAGTTAGATTGATAATACTAAGAGTAGTGAGTATAGTAATTCTCGTTCTATCGATCATATAAGCATAATATGGCTAATAATATGAGTTAGATTGATAATAATAAGAGTAATGAGTATAGTAATTGTAGTTCTATCGATCATATAAGCATAATATGGCTAATAGTATGAGTTAGATTGATAATACTAAGAGTAGTGAGTATAGTAATTCTCATTCTATCGATCATATAAGCATAATATGGCTAATAATATGAGTTAGATAGATAATAATAAGAGTAATGAGTATAGTAATTGTAGTTCTATCGATCATATCTGCATAATATGGTTAATAATATGAGTTAGATTCATAATAATAACAGTAATAAGTATAGTAATTGTCGTTCTATCGATAATATAACCATAATATGGCTAATAATATGAGTTAGATTGATAATACTAAGAGTAGTGAGTATAGTAATTCTCGTTCTATCGATCATATAAGCATAATATGGCTAATAATATGAGTTAGATTGATAATAATATGAGTAATAAGTATAGTAATTGTCGTTATATCGATCATATAACCATAATATGGCTAATAGCATGAGTTAGATTGATAATAATAAGAGTAATGAGTACAGTAATTGTCGTTCTATCGATCATATCTGCATAATATGGTTAATAATATGAGTTAGATTGATAATAGTGAGTGTAATAAATTTAGTAATTGTCGTTCTATCGCTCATATAAGCACAATATGGCTAATAATATGAGTTAGATTGATAATAATAAGAGTAATAAGTATAGTAATTGTCGTTCTATCGATCATATAAGCATAATATGGCCAATAATATGAGTTAGATTGATAATAATAAGTGTAATAAGTATAGTAATTGTCGTTCTATCGATCATAATTGCATAATATGGTTAATAATATGAGTTAGATTGATAATAATAAGAGTAATAAGTATAGTATTTGTCGTTCTATCGATCATATAAGCATAATATGGCTAATAATACGAGTTAGATTGATAATAATAAGAGTAATAAGTATAGTAATTGTCGTTCTATCGATCATTTAAGCATAATATGGCTAATAATATGAGTTAGATTGGTAATAATAACTGTAATAAGTATAGTAATTGTCGTTCTATCGATAATATAAGCATAATATGGCTAATAATATGAGTTAGATTGATAATACTAAGAGTAGTGAGTATAGTAATTCTCGTTCTATCGATCATATAAGCATAATATGGCTAATAATATGAGTTAGATTGATAATAATAAGAGTAATGAGTATAGTAATTGTAGTTCTATCGATCATTTAAGCATAATATGGCTAATAATATGAGTTAGATTGATAATAATAAGAGTAATGAGTATAGTAATTGTAGTTCTATCGATCATATCTGCATAATATGGTTAATAATATGAGTTAGATTGATAATAATAAGAGTAATGAGTATAGTAATTGTCGTTCTATCGATCATTTAAGCATAATATGGCTAATAATATGAGTTAGATTGATAATAATAACAGTAATAAGTATAGTAATTGTCGTTCTATCGATAATATAAGCATAATATGGCTAATAATATGAGTTAGATTGATAATACTAAGAGTAGTGAGTATAATAATTCTCGTTCTATCGATCATATAAGCATAATATGGCTAATAATATGAGTTAGATTGATAATAATAAGAGTAATGAGTATAGTAATTGTAGTTCTATCGATCATTTAAGCATAATATGGCTAATAATATGAGTTAGATTGATAATAATCACAGTAATAGGTATAGTAATTGTCGTTCTATCGATAATATAACCATAATATGGCTAATAATATGAGTTAGATTGATAATACTAAGAGTAGTGGGTATAGTAATTCTCGTTCTATCGATCATATAAGCATAATATGGCTAATAATATGAGTTAGATTGATAATAATAAGAGTAATGAGTATAGTAATTGTAGATCTATCGATCATTGAAGCATAATATGGCTAATAATATGAGTTAGATTGATAATAATAAGAGTAATGAGTATAGTAATTGTAGTTCTATCGATCATATCTGCATAATATGGTTAATAATATGAGTTAGATTGATAATAATAAGAGTAATAAGTATGGTATTTGTCGTTCTATCGATCATATAAGCATAATATGGCTAATAATATGAGTTAGATTGATAATAATAAGAGTAATAGGTATAGTAATTGTCGTTCTATCGGTCATTTAAGCATAATATGGCTAATAATAGGGGTCAGATTGATAATAATAACAGTAATAAGTATAGTAATTGTCGTTCTATCGATAATATAAGCATAATATGGCTAATAATATGAGTTAGATTGATAATACTAAGAGTAGTGAGTATAGTAATTCTCGTTCTATCGATCATATAAGCATAATATGGCTAATAATATGAGTTAGATTGATAATAATAAGAGTAATGAGTATAGTAATTGTAGTTCTATCGATCATTTAAGCATAATATGGCTAATAATATGAGTTAGATTGATAATAATAAGAGTAATGAGTATAGTAATTGTAGTTCTATCGATCATATCTGCATAATATGGTTAATAATATGAGTTAGATTGATAATAATAAGAGTAATGAGTATAGTAATTTTAGTTCTATCGATCATTTAAGCATAATATGGCTAATAATATGAGTTAGATTGATAATAATAACAGTAATAGGTATAGTAATTGTAGTTCTATCGATCATTTAAGCATAATATGGCTTATAATATGAGTTAGATTGATAATACTAAGAGTAGTGAGTATAGTAATTCTCGTTCTATCGATCATATAAGCATAATATGGCTAATAATATGAGTTAGATTGATAATAATAAGAGTAATGAGTATAGTAATTGTAGTTCTATCGATCATTTAAGCGTAATATGGCTAATAATATGAGTTAGATTGATAATAATAACAGTAATAGGTATAGTAATTGTCGTTCTATCGATAATATAACCATAATATGGCTAATAATATGAGTTAGATTGATAATACTAAGAGTAGTGAGTATAGTAATTCTCGTTCTATCGATCATATAAGCATAATATGGCTAATAATATGAGTTAGATTGATAATAATAAGAGTAGTGAGTATAATAATTCTCGTTCTATCGATCATATAAGCATAATATGGCTAATAATATGAGTTAGATTGATAATACTAAGAGTAGTGAGTATAGTAATTGTCGTTCTATCGATCATATAAGCATAATATGGCTAATAATATGAGTTAGATTGATAGTACTAAGAGTAGTGAGTATAGTAATTGTCGTTCTATCGATCATATAAGCATAATATGGCTAATAATATGAGTTAGATTGATAATAATAAGAGTAATAAGTATAGTAATTGTCGTTCTATCGATAATATAAGCATAATATGGCTAATAGTATGAGTTAGATTGATAATAATAAGAGAAATGAATATAGTAATTGTCGTTCTATCGATCATATAACCATAGTATGGCTAATAACATGAGTTAGATTGATAATAATAAGAGTAGTAAGTGTAGTAAATGTCGTGCTATCGATCATATCTGCATAATATGGTTAATAATATGAGTTAGATTGATAATAGTGAGTGTAATAAGTATAGTAATTGTCGTTCTATCGATCATATTAGCATAATATGGTTAATAATATGAGTTAGATTCATAATAATAAGAGTAATGAGTATAGTAATTGTCGTTCTATCGATCACATAAGCATAATATGGCTAATAATATGAGTTAGATTGATAATACTAAGGGTAGTGAGTATAGTAATTCTCATTCTATCGTTCATATAAGCATAATATGGCTAATAATAGGAGTTAGATAGATAATAATAAGAGTAATGAGTATAGTAATTGTAGTTCTATCGATTATATCTGCATAATATGGTTAATAATATGAGTTAGAATCATAATAATAACAGTAATAAGTATAGTAATTGTCGTTCTATCGATAATATAACCATAATATGGCTAATAATATGAGTTAGATTGTTAATACTAAGAGTAGTGAGTATAGTAATTCTCGTTCTATCGATCATATAAGCATAATATGGCTAATAATATGAGTTAGATTGATAATAATAAGAGTAATAAGTATAGTAATTGTCGTTATATCGATCATATAACCATAATATGGCTAATAGCATGAGTTAGTTTGATAATAATAAGAGTAATGAGTATAGTAATTGTCGTTCTATCGATCATATCTGCATAATATGGTTAATAATATGAGTTAGATTGATAATAGTGAGTGTAATAAATTTAGTAATTGTCGTTCTATCGCTCATATAAGCACAATATTGCTAATAATATGAGTTAGATTGATAATACTAAGAGTAGTGAGTATAATAATTCTCGTTCTATCGATCATATAAGCATAATATGGCTAATAATATGAGTTAGATTGATAATACTAAGAGTAGTGAGTATAGTAATTGTCGTTCTATCGATCATATAAGCATAATATGGCTAATAATATGAGTTAGATTGATAATAATAAGAGTAGTAAGTATAGTATTTGTCGTTCTATCGATAATATAAGCATAATATGGCTAATAATATGAGTTAGATTGATAATACTAAGAGTAGTGAGTATAGTAATTCTCGTTCTATCGATCATATAAGCATAATATGGCTAATAATATGAGTTAGATTGATAATAATAAGAGTAATGAGTATAGTAATTGTAGATCTATCGATCATTGAAGCATAATATGGCTAATAATATGAGTTAGATTGATAATAATAAGAGTAATGAGTATAGTAATTGTAGTTCTATCGATCATATCTGCATAATATGGTTAATAATATGAGTTAGATGGATAATAATAAGAGTAATAAGTATGGTATTTGTCGTTCTATCGATCATATAAGCATAATATGGCTAATAATATGAGTTAGATTGATAATAATAAGAGTAATAGGTATAGTAATTGTCGTTCTATCGGTCATTTAAGCATAATATGGCTAATAATAGGGGTCAGATTGATAATAATAACAGTAATAAGTATAGTAATTGTCGTTCTATCGATAATATAAGCATAATATGGCTAATAATATGAGTTAGATTGATAATACTAAGAGTAGTGAGTATAGTAATTCTCGTTCTATCGATCATATAAGCATAATATGGCTAATAATATGAGTTAGATTGATAATAATAAGAGTAATGAGTATAGTAATTGTAGTTCTATCGATCATTTATGCGTAGTATGGCTAATAATATGAGTTAGATTGATAATAATAACACTAATAGGTATAGTAATTGTCGTTCTATCGATAATATAACCATAATATGGCTAATAATATGAGTTAGATTGATAATACTAAGAGTAGTGAGTATAGTAATTCTCGTTCTATCGATCATATAAGCATAATATGGCTAATAATATGAGTTAGATTGATAATAATAAGAGTAGTGAGTATAATAATTCTCGTTCTATCGATCATATAAGCATAATATGGCTCATAATATGAGTTAGATTGATAATACTAAGAGTAGTGAGTATAGTAATTGTCGTTCTATCGATCATATAAGCATAATATGGCTAATAATATGAGTTAGATTGATAATAATAAGAGCAATGAGTATAGTAATTGTCGTACTATCGATCATATAAGCATAATATGGCTAATAATATGAGTTAGATTTATAATAATAAGAGTAATAAGTATAGTAATTGTCGTTCTATCGATCATTTAACCATAATATGGCTAATAATATGAGTTAGATTGATAATAATAAGAGTAATAAGTATAGTAATTGTCGTTCTATCGATAATATAAGCATAATATGGCTAATAGTATGAGTTAGATTGATAATACTAAGAGTAGTGAGTATAGTAATTCTCGTTCTATCGATCATATAAGCATAATATGGCTAATAATACGAGTTAGATTGATAATAATAAGAGTAATAAGTATAGTAATTGTCGTTCTATCGATCATTTAAGCATAATATGGCTAATAATATGAGTTAGATTGGTAATAATAACAGTAATAAGTATAGTAATTGTCGTTCTATCGATAATATAAGCATAATATGGCTAATAATATGAGTTAGATTGATAATACTAAGAGTAGTGAGTATAGTAATTCTCGTTCTATCGATCATATAAGCATAATATGGCTAATAATATGAGTTAGATTGATAATAATAAGAGTAATGAGTATAGTAATTGTAGTTCTATCGATCATATAAGCATAATATGGCTGATAGTATGAGTTAGATTGATAATACTAAGAGTAGTGAGTATAGTAATTCTCATTCTATCGATCATATAAGCATAATATGGCTAATAATATGAGTTAGATAGATAATAATAAGAGTAATGAGTATAGTAATTGTAGTTCTATCGATCATATCTGCATAATATGGTTAATAATATGAGTTAGATTCATAATAATAACAGTAATAAGTATAGTATTTGTCGTTCTACCGATCATATAAGCATAATATGGCTAATAATACGAGTTAGATTGATAATAATAAGAGTAATAAGTATAGTAATTGTCGTTCTATCGATCATTTAAGCATAATATGGCTAATAATATGAGTTAGATTGGTAATAATAACTGTAATAAGTATAGTAATTGTCGTTCTATCGATAATATAAGCATAATATGGCTAATAATATGAGTTAGATTGATAATACTAAGAGTAGTGAGTATAGTAATTCTCGTTCTATCGATCATATAAGCATAATATGGCTAATAATATGAGTTAGATTGATAATAATAAGAGTAATGAGTATAGTAATTGTAGTTCTATCGATCATATCTGCATAATATGGTTAATAATATGAGTTAGATTGATAATAATAAGAGTAATGAGTATAGTAATTGTCGTTCTATCGATCATTTAAGCATAATATGGCTAATAATATGAGTTAGATTGATAATAATAACAGTAATAAGTATAGTAATTGTCGTTCTATCGATAATATAAGCATAATATGGCTAATAATATGAGTTAGATTGATAATACTAAGAGTAGTGAGTATAATAATTCTCGTTCTATCGATCATATAAGCATAATATGGCTAATAATATGAGTTAGATTGATAATAATAAGAGTAATGAGTATAGTAATTGTAGTTCTATCGATCATTTAAGCATAATATGGCTAATAATATGAGTTAGATTGATAATAATCACAGTAATAGGTATAGTAATTGTCGTTCTATCGATAATATAACCATAATATGGCTAATAATATGAGTTAGATTGATAATACTAAGAGTAGTAGGTATAGTAATTCTCGTTCTATCGATCATATAAGCATAATATGGCTAATAATATGAGTTAGATTGATAATAATAAGAGTAATGAGTATAGTAATTGTAGATCTATCGATCATTGAAGCATAATATGGCTAATAATATGAGTTAGATTGATAATAATAAGAGTAATGAGTATAGTAATTGTAGTTCTATCGATCATATCTGCATAATATGGTTAATAATATGAGTTAGATTGATAATAATAAGAGTAATAAGTATGGTATTTGTCGTTCTATCGATCATATAAGCATAATATGGCTAATAATATGAGTTAGATTGATAATAATAAGAGTAATAGGTATAGTAATTGTCGTTCTATCGGTCATTTAAGCATAATATGGCTAATAATAGGGGTCAGATTGATAATAATAACAGTAATAAGTATAGTAATTGTCGTTCTATCGATAATATAAGCATAATATGGCTAATAATATGAGTTAGATTGATAATACTAAGAGTAGTGAGTATAGTAATTCTCGTTCTATCGATCATATAAGCATAATATGGCTAATAATATGAGTTAGATTGATAATAATAAGAGTAATGAGTATAGTAATTGTAGTTCTATCGATCATTTAAGCATAATATGGCTAATAATATGAGTTAGATTGATAATAATAAGAGTAATGAGTATAGTAATTGTAGTTCTATCGATCATATCTGCATAATATGGTTAATAATATGAGTTAGATTGATAATAATAAGAGTAATGAGTATAGTAATTGTAGTTCTATCGATCATTTAAGCATAATATGGCTAATAATATGAGTTAGATTGATAATAATAACAGTAATAGGTATAGTAATTGTAGTTCTATCGATCATTTAAGCATAATATGGCTTATAATATGAGTTAGATTGATAATACTAAGAGTAGTGAGTATAGTAATTCTCGTTCTATCGATCATATAAGCATAATATGGCTAATAATATGAGTTAGATTGATAATAATAAGAGTAATGAGTATAGTAATTGTAGTTCTATCGATCATTTAAGCGTAATATGGCTAATAATATAAGTTAGATTGATAATAATAACAGTAATAGGTATAGTAATTGTCGTTCTATCGATAATATAACCATAATATGGCTAATAATATGAGTTAGATTGATAATACTAAGAGTAGTGAGTATAGTAATTCTCGTTCTATCGATCATATAAGCATAATATGGCTAATAATATGAGTTAGATTGATAATAATAAGAGTAATGAGTATAGTAATTGTAGTTCTATCGATCATATAAGCATAATATGGCTAATAGTATGAGTTAGATTGATAATACTAAGAGTAGTGAGTATAGTAATTCTCATTCTATCGATCATATAAGCATAATATGGCTAATAATATGAGTTAGATAGATAATAATAAGAGTAATGAGTATAGTAATTGTAGTTCTATCGATCATATCTGCATAATATGGCTAATAATATGAGTTAGATTGATAATAATAAGAGTAATGAGTATAGTAATTGTAGATCTATCGATCATTGAAGCATAATATGGCTAATAATATGAGTTAGATTGATAATAATAAGAGTAATGAGTATAGTAATTGTAGTTCTATCGATCATATCTGCATAATATGGTTAATAATATGAGTTAGATTGATAATAATAAGAGTAATAAGTATGGTATTTGTCGTTCTATCGATCATATAAGCATAATATGGCTAATAATATGAGTTAGATTGATAATAATAAGAGTAATAGGTATAGTAATTGTCGTTCTATCGGTCATTTAAGCATAATATGGCTAATAATAGGGGTCAGATTGATAATAATAACAGTAATAAGTATAGTAATTGTCGTTCTATCGATAATATAAGCATAATATGGCTAATAATATGAGTTAGATTGATAATACTAAGAGTAGTGAGTATAGTAATTCTCGTTCTATCGATCATATAAGCATAATATGGCTAATAATATGAGTTAGATTGATAATAATAAGAGTAATGAGTATAGTAATTGTAGTTCTATCGATCATTTAAGCATAATATGGCTAATAATATGAGTTAGATTGATAATAATAAGAGTAATGAGTATAGTAATTGTAGTTCTATCGATCATATCTGCATAATATGGTTAATAATATGAGTTAGATTGATAATAATAAGAGTAATGAGTATAGTAATTGTAGTTCTATCGATCATTTAAGCATAATATGGCTAATAATATGAGTTAGATTGATAATAATAACAGTAATAGGTATAGTAATTGTAGTTCTATCGATCATTTAAGCATAATATGGCTTATAATATGAGTTAGATTGATAATACTAAGAGTAGTGAGTATAGTAATTCTCGTTCTATCGATCATATAAGCATAATATGGCTAATAATATGAGTTAGATTGATAATAATAAGAGTAATGAGTATAGTAATTGTAGTTCTATCGATCATTTAAGCGTAATATGGCTAATAATATAAGTTAGATTGATAATAATAACAGTAATAGGTATAGTAATTGTCGTTCTATCGATAATATAACCATAATATGGCTAATAATATGAGTTAGATTGATAATAATAAGAGTAATGAGTATAGTAATTGTAGTTCTATCGATCATATAAGCATAATATGGCTAATAGTATGAGTTAGATTGATAATACTAAGAGTAGTGAGTATAGTAATTCTCATTCTATCGATCATATAAGCATAATATGGCTAATAATATGAGTTAGATAGATAATAATAAGAGTAATGAGTATAGTAATTGTAGTTCTATCGATCATATCTGCATAATATGGTTAATAATATGAGTTAGATTCATAATAATAACAGTAATAAGTATAGTAATTGTCGTTCTATCGATAATATAACCATAATATGGCTAATAATATGAGTTAGATTGATAATACTAAGAGTAGTGAGTATAGTAATTCTCGTTCTATCGATCATATAAGCATAATATGGCTAATAATATGAGTTAGATTGATAATAATATGAGTAATAAGTATAGTAATTGTCGTTATATCGATCATATAACCATAATATGGCTAATAGCATGAGTTAGATTGATAATAATAAGAGTAATGAGTACAGTAATTGTCGTTCTATCGATCATATCTGCATAATATGGTTAATAATATGAGTTAGATTGATAATAGTGAGTGTAATAAATTTAGTAATTGTCGTTCTATCGCTCATATAAGCACAATATGGCTAATAATATGAGTTAGATTGATAATAGTGAGTGTAATAAGTATAGTAATTGTCGTTCTATCGATCATATTAGCATAATATGGCTAATAATATGAGTTAGATTGATAATAATAAGAGTAGTAAGTATAGTATTTGTCGTTCTATCGATAATATAAGCATAATATGGCTAATAATATGAGTTAGATTGATAATACTAAGAGTAGTGAGTATAGTAATTCTCGTTCTATCGATCATATAAGCATAATATGGCTAATAATATGAGTTAGATAGATAATAATAAGAGTAATGAGTATAGTAATTGTAGTTCTATCGATCATATCTGCATAATATGGTTAATAATATGAGTTGGATTCATAATAATAACAGTAATAAGTATAGTAATTGTCGTTCTATCGATAATATAACCATAATATGGCTAATAATATGAGTTAGATTGATAATACTAAGAGTAGTGAGTATAGTAATTCTCGTTCTATCGATCATATAAGCATAATATGGCTAATAATATGAGTTAGATTGATAATAATATGAGTAATAAGTATAGTAATTGTCGTTATATCGATCATATAACCATAATATGGCTAATAGCATGAGTTAGATTGATAATAATAAGAGTAATGAGTACAGTAATTGTCGTTCTATCGATCATATCTGCATAATATGGTTAATAATATGAGTTAGATTGATAATAGTGAGTGTAATAAATTTAGTAATTGTCGTTCTATCGCTCATATAAGCACAATATGGCTAATAATATGAGTTAGATTGATAATAATAAGAGTAATAAGTATAGTAATTGTCGTTCTATCGATCATATAAGCATAATATGGCCAATAATATGAGTTAGATTGATAATAATAAGTGTAATAAGTATAGTAATTGTCGTTCTATCGATCATAATTGCATAATATGGTTAATAATATGAGTTAGATTGATAATAATAAGAGTAATAAGTATAGTATTTGTCGTTCTATCGATCATATAAGCATAATATGGCTAATAATATGAGTTAGATTGATAATAATAAGAGTAATGAGTATAGTAATTGTAGATCTATCGATCATTGAAGCATAATATGGCTAATAATATGAGTTAGATTGATAATAATAAGAGTAATGAGTATAGTAATTGTAGTTCTATCGATCATATCTGCATAATATGGTTAATAATATGAGTTAGATTGATAATAATAAGAGTAATAAGTATGGTATTTGTCGTTCTATCGATCATATAAGCATAATATGGCTAATAATATGAGTTAGATTGATAATAATAAGAGTAATAGGTATAGTAATTGTCGTTCTATCGGTCATTTAAGCATAATATGGCTAATAATAGGGGTCAGATTGATAATAATAACAGTAATAAGTATAGTAATTGTCGTTCTATCGATAATATAAGCATAATATGGCTAATAATATGAGTTAGATTGATAATACTAAGAGTAGTGAGTATAGTAATTCTCGTTCTATCGATCATATAAGCATAATATGGCTAATAATATGAGTTAGATTGATAATAATAAGAGTAATGAGTATAGTAATTGTAGTTCTATCGATCATTTAAGCATAATATGGCTAATAATATGAGTTAGATTGATAATAATAAGAGTAATGAGTATAGTAATTGTAGTTCTATCGATCATATCTGCATAATATGGTTAATAATATGAGTTAGATTGATAATAATAAGAGTAATGAGTATAGTAATTGTAGTTCTATCGATCATTTAAGCATAATATGGCTAATAATATGAGTTAGATTGATAATAATAACAGTAATAGGTATAGTAATTGTAGTTCTATCGATCATTTAAGCATAATATGGCTTATAATATGAGTTAGATTGATAATACTAAGAGTAGTGAGTATAGTAATTCTCGTTCTATCGATCATATAAGCATAATATGGCTAATAATATGAGTTAGATTGATAATAATGAGAGTAATGAGTATAGTAATTGTAGTTCTATCGATCATTTAAGCGTAATATGGCTAATAATATGAGTTAGATTGATAATAATAACAGTAATACGTATAGTAATTGTCGTTCTATCGATAATATAACCATACTATGGCTAATAATATGAGTTAGATTGATAATACTAAGAGTAGTGAGTATAGTAATTCTCGTTCTATCGATCATATAAGCATAATATGGCTAATAATATGAGTTAGATTGATAATAATAAGAGTAGTGAGTATAATAATTCTCGTTCTATCGATCATATAAGCATAATATGGCTAATAATATGAGTTAGATTGATAATACTAAGAGTAGTGAGTATAGTAATTGTCGTTCTATCGATCATATAAGCATAATATGGCTAATAATATGAGTTAGATTGATAATAATAAGAGTAGTAAGTATAGTATTTGTCGTTCTATCGATCATATAAGCATAATATGGCTAATAATACGAGTTAGATTGATAATAATAAGAGTAATAAGTATAGTAATTGTCGTTCTATCGATCATTTAACCATAATATGGCTAATAATATGAGTTAGATTGATAATAATAAGAGTAATAAGTATAGTAATTGTCGTTCTATCGATAATATAAGCATAATATGGCTAATAGTATGAGTTAGATTGATAATACTAAGGGTAGTGAGTATAGCAATTCTCGTTCTATCGATCATATAAGCATAATATGGCTAATAATATGAGTTGGATTGATAATAATAAGAGTAATAAGTATAGTAATTGTCGTTGTGTCGATCATATAAGCATAATATGGCTAATAGTATGAGTTAGATTGATAATACTAAGAGTAGTGAGTATAGTAATTCTCATTCTATCGATCATATAAGCATAATATGGCTAATAATATGCGTTAGATAGATAATAATAAGAGTAATGAGTATAGTAATTGTAGTTCTATCGATCATATCTGCATAATATGGTTAATAATATGAGTTAGATTCATAATAATAACAGTAATAAGTATAGTAATTGTCGTTTTATCGATAATATAACCATAATATGGCTAATAATATGAGTTAGATTGATAATACTAAGAGTAGTGAGTATAGTAATTCTCGTTCTATCGATCATATAAGCATAATATGGCTAATAATATGAGTTAGATTGATAATAATATGAGTAATAAGTATAGTAATTGTCGTTATATCGATCATATAACCATAATATGGCTAATAGCATGAGTTAGATTGATAATAATAAGAGTAATGAGTACAGTAATTGTCGTTCTATCGATCATATCTGCATAATATGGTTAATAATATGAGTTAGATTGATAATAGTGAGTGTAATAAATTTAGTAATTGTCGTTCTATCGCTCATATAAGCACAATATGGCTAATAATATGAGTTAGATTGATAATAATAAGAGTAGTAAGTATAGTAATTGTCGTTCTATCGATCATATAAGCATAATATGGCCAATAATATGAGTTAGATTGATAATAATAAGTGTAATAAGTATAGTAATTGTCGTTCTATCGATCATAATTGCATAATATGGTTAATAATATGAATTAGATTGATAATAATAAGAGCAATGAGTATAGTAATTGTCGTACTATCGATCATATAAGCATAATATGGCTAATAATATGAGTTAGATTTATAATAATAAGAGTAATAAGTATAGTAATTGTCGTTCTATCGATCATTTAACCATAATATGGCTAATAATATGAGTTAGATTGATAATAATAAGAGTAATAAGTATAGTAATTGTCGTTCTATCGATCATTTAAGCATAATATGGCTAATAATATGAGTTAGATTGGTAATAATAACTGTAATAAGTATAGTAATTGTCGTTCTATCGATAATATAAGCATAATATGGCTAATAATATGAGTTAGATTGATAATACTAAGAGTAGTGAGTATAGTAATTCTCGTTCTATCGATCATATAAGCATAATATGGCTAATAATATGAGTTGGATTGATAATAATAAGAGTAATAAGTATAGTAATTGTCGTTCTGTCGATCATATAAGCATAATATGGCTAATAGTATGAGTTAGATTGATAATACTAAGAGTAGTGAGTATAGTAATTCTCATTCTATCGATCATATAAGCATAATATGGCTAATAATATGAGTTGGATTGATAATAATAAGAGTAATAAGTATAGTAATTGTCGTTCTGTCGATCATATAAGCATAATATGGCTAATAGTATGAGTTAGATTGATAATACTAAGAGTAGTGAGTATAGTAATTCTCATTCTATCGATCATATAAGCATAATATGGCTAATAATATGAGTTAGATTGATAATAATAAGAGTAATGAGTATAGTAATTGTAGTTCTATCGATCATATCTGCATAATATGGTTAATAATATGAGTTAGATTGATAATAATAAGAGTAATAAGTATGGTATTTGTCGTTCTATCGATCATATAAGCATAATATGGCTAATAATATGAGTTAGATTGATAATAATAAGAGTAATAGGTATAGTAATTGTCGTTCTATCGGTCATTTAAGCATAATATGGCTAATAATAGGGGTCAGATTGATAATAATAACAGTAATAAGTATAGTAATTGTCGTTCTATCGATAATATAAGCATAATATGGCTAATAATATGAGTTAGATTGATAATACTAAGAGTAGTGAGTATAGTAATTCTCGTTCTATCGATCATATAAGCATAATATGGCTAATAATATGAGTTAGATTGATAATAATAAGAGTAATGAGTATAGTAATTGTAGTTCTATCGATCATTTAAGCATAATATGGCTAATAATATGAGTTAGATTGATAATAATAAGAGTAATGAGTATAGTAATTGTAGTTCTATCGATCATATCTGCATAATATGGTTAATAATATGAGTTAGATTGATAATAATAAGAGTAATGAGTATAGTAATTGTAGTTCTATCGATCATTTAAGCATAATATGGCTAATAATATGAGTTAGATTGATAATAATAACAGTAATAGGTATAGTAATTGTAGTTCTATCGATCATTTAAGCATAATATGGCTTATAATATGAGTTAGATTGATAATACTAAGAGTAGTGAGTATAGTAATTCTCGTTCTATCGATCATATAAGCATAATATGGCTAATAATATGAGTTAGATTGATAATAATGAGAGTAATGAGTATAGTAATTGTAGTTCTATCGATCATTTAAGCGTAATATGGCTAATAATATGAGTTAGATTGATAATAATAACAGTAATACGTATAGTAATTGTCGTTCTATCGATAATATAACCATACTATGGCTAATAATATGAGTTAGATTGATAATACTAAGAGTAGTGAGTATAGTAATTCTCGTTCTATCGATCATATAAGCATAATATGGCTAATAATATGAGTTAGATTGATAATAATAAGAGTAGTGAGTATAATAATTCTCGTTCTATCGATCATATAAGCATAATATGGCTAATAATATGAGTTAGATTGATAATACTAAGAGTAGTGAGTATAGTAATTGTCGTTCTATCGATCATATAAGCATAATATGGCTAATAATATGAGTTAGATTGATAATAATAAGAGTAGTAAGTATAGTATTTGTCGTTCTATCGATCATATAAGCATAATATGGCTAATAATACGAGTTAGATTGATAATAATAAGAGTAATAAGTATAGTAATTGTCGTTCTATCGATCATTTAACCATAATATGGCTAATAATATGAGTTAGATTGATAATAATAAGAGTAATAAGTATAGTAATTGTCGTTCTATCGATAATATAAGCATAATATGGCTAATAGTATGAGTTAGATTGATAATACTAAGGGTAGTGAGTATAGCAATTCTCGTTCTATCGATCATATAAGCATAATATGGCTAATAATATGAGTTGGATTGATAATAATAAGAGTAATAAGTATAGTAATTGTCGTTGTGTCGATCATATAAGCATAATATGGCTAATAGTATGAGTTAGATTGATAATACTAAGAGTAGTGAGTATAGTAATTCTCATTCTATCGATCATATAAGCATAATATGGCTAATAATATGCGTTAGATAGATAATAATAAGAGTAATGAGTATAGTAATTGTAGTTCTATCGATCATATCTGCATAATATGGTTAATAATATGAGTTAGATTCATAATAATAACAGTAATAAGTATAGTAATTGTCGTTCTATCGATAATATAACCATAATATGGCTAATAATATGAGTTAGATTGATAATACTAAGAGTAGTGAGTATAGTAATTCTCGTTCTATCGATCATATAAGCATAATATGGCTAATAATATGAGTTAGATTGATAATAATATGAGTAATAAGTATAGTAATTGTCGTTATATCGATCATATAACCATAATATGGCTAATAGCATGAGTTAGATTGATAATAATAAGAGTAATGAGTACAGTAATTGTCGTTCTATCGATCATATCTGCATAATATGGTTAATAATATGAGTTAGATTGATAATAGTGAGTGTAATAAATTTAGTAATTGTCGTTCTATCGCTCATATAAGCACAATATGGCTAATAATATGAGTTAGATTGATAATAATAAGAGTAATAAGTATAGTAATTGTCGTTCTATCGATCATATAAGCATAATATGGCCAATAATATGAGTTAGATTGATAATAATAAGTGTAATAAGTATAGTAATTGTCGTTCTATCGATCATAATTGCATAATATGGTTAATAATATGAATTAGATTGATAATAATAAGAGCAATGAGTATAGTAATTGTCGTACTATCGATCATATAAGCATAATATGGCTAATAATATGAGTTAGATTTATAATAATAAGAGTAATAAGTATAGTAATTGTCGTTCTATCGATCATTTAACCATAATATGGCTAATAATATGAGTTAGATTGATAATAATAAGAGTAATAAGTATAGTAATTGTCGTTCTATCGATCATTTAAGCATAATATGGCTAATAATATGAGTTAGATTGGTAATAATAACTGTAATAAGTATAGTAATTGTCGTTCTATCGATAATATAAGCATAATATGGCTAATAATATGAGTTAGATTGATAATACTAAGAGTAGTGAGTATAGTAATTCTCGTTCTATCGATCATATAAGCATAATATGGCTAATAATATGAGTTGGATTGATAATAATAAGAGTAATAAGTATAGTAATTGTCGTTCTGTCGATCATATAAGCATAATATGGCTAATAGTATGAGTTAGATTGATAATACTAAGAGTAGTGAGTATAGTAATTCTCATTCTATCGATCATATAAGCATAATATGGCTAATAATATGCGTTAGATAGATAATAATAAGAGTAATGAGTATAGTAATTGTAGTTCTATCGATCATATCTGCATAATATGGTTAATAATATGAGTTAGATTCATAATAATAACAGTAATAAGTATAGTAATTGTCGTTCTATCGATAATATAACCATAATATGGCTAATAATATGAGTTAGATTGATAATACTAAGAGTAGTGAGTATAGTAATTCTCGTTCTATCGATCATATAAGCATAATATGGCTAATAATATGAGTTAGATTGATAATAATATGAGTAATAAGTATAGTAATTGTCGTTATATCGATCATATAACCATAATATGGCTAATAGCATGAGTTAGATTGATAATAATAAGAGTAATGAGTACAGTAATTGTCGTTCTATCGATCATATCTGCATAATATGGTTAATAATATGAGTTAGATTGATAATAGTGAGTGTAATAAATTTAGTAATTGTCGTTCTATCGCTCATATAAGCACAATATGGCTAATAATATGAGTTAGATTGATAATAATAAGAGTAATAAGTATAGTAATTGTCGTTCTATCGATCATATAAGCATAATATGGCCAATAATATGAGTTAGATTGATAATAATAAGTGTAATAAGTATAGTAATTGTCGTTCTATCGATGATAATTGCATAATATGGTTAATAATATGAGTTAGATTGATAATAATAAGAGTAATAAGTATAGTATTTGTCGTTCTATCGATCATATAAGCATAATATGGCTAATAATACGAGTTAGATTGATAATAATAAGAGTAATAAGTATAGTAGTTGTCGTTCTATCGATCATTTAACCATAATATGGCTAATAATATGAGTTAGATTGATAATAATAAGAGTAATAAGTATAGTAATTGTCGTTCTATAGATAATATAAGCATAATATGGCTAATAGTATGAGTTAGATTGATAATACTAAGAGTAGTGAGTATAGTAATTCTCGGTCTATCGATCATATAAGCATAATATGGCTAATAATACGAGTTAGATTGATAATAATAAGAGTAATAAGTATAGTAATTGTCGTTCTATCGATCATTTAAGCATAATATGGCTAATAATATGAGTTAGATTGGTAATAATAACAGTAATAAGTATAGTAATTGTCGTTCTATCGATAATATAAGCATAATATGGCTAATTATATGAGTTAGATTGATAATACTAAGAGTAGTGAGTATAGTAATTCTCGTTCTATCGATCATATAAGCATAATATGGCTAATAATATGAGTTAGATAGATAATAATAAGAGTAATGAGTATAGTAATTGTAGTTCTATCGATCATATCTGCATAATATGGTTAATAATATGAGTTAGATTCATAATAATAACAGTAATAAGTATAGTAATTGTCGTTCTATCGATAATATAACCATAATATGGCTAATAATATGAGTTAGATTGATAATACTAAGAGTAGTGAGTATAGTAATTCTCGTTCTATCGATCATATAAGCATAATATGGCTAATAATATGAGTTAGATTGATAATAATATGAGTAATAAGTATAGTAGTTGTCGTTATATCGATCATATAACCATAATATGGCTAATAGCATGAGTTAGATTGATAATAATAGGAGTAATGAGTACAGTAATTGTCGTTCTATCGATCATATCTGCATAATATGGTTAATACTATGAGTTAGATTGATAATAGTGAGTGTAATAAATTTAGTAATTGTCGTTCTATCGCTCATATAAGCACAATATGGCTAATAATATGAGTTAGATTGATAATAATAAGAGTAATAAGTATAGTAATTGTCGTTCTATCGATCATATAAGCATAATATGGCCAATAATATGAGTTAGATTGATAATAATAAGTGTAATAAGTATAGTAATTGTCGTTCTATCGATCATAATTGCATAATATGGTTAATAATATGAGTTAGATTGATAATAATAAGAGTAATAAGTATAGTATTTGTCGTTCTATCGATCATATAAGCATAATATGGCTAATAATACGAGTTAGATTGATAATAATAAGAGTAAGAAGTATAGTAATTGTCGTTCTATCGATCATTTAAGCATAATATGGCTAATAATATGAGTTAGATCGGTAATAATAACTGTAATAAGTATAGTAATTGTCGTTCTATCGATAATATAAGCATAATATGGCTAATAATATGAGTTAGATTGATAATACTAAGAGTAGTGAGTATAGTAATTCTCGTTCTATCGATCATATAAGCATAATATGGCTAATAATATGAGTTAGATTGATAATAATAAGAGTAATGAGTATAGTAATTGTAGTTCTATCGATCATTTAAGCATAATATGGCTAATAATATGAGTTAGATTGATAATAATAAGAGTAATGAGTATAGTAATTGTAGTTCTATCGATCATATCTGCATAATATGGTTAATAATATGAGTTAGATTGATAATAATAAGAGTAATGAGTATAGTAATTGTCGTTCTATCGATCATTTAAGCATAATATGGCTAATAATATGAGTTAGATTGATAATAATAACAGTAATAAGTATAGTAATTGTCGTTCTGTCGATAATATAAGCATAATATGGCTAATAATATGAGTTAGATTGATAATACTAAGAGTAGTGAGTATAGTAATTCTCGTTCTATCGATCATATAAGCATAATATGGCTAATAATATGAGTTAGATTGATAATAATAAGAGTAATGAGTATAGTAATTGTAGTTCTATCGATCATTTAAGCATAATATGGCTAATAATATGAGTTAGATTGATAATAATCACAGTAATAGGTATAGTAATTGTCGTTCTATCGATAATATAACCATAATATGGCTAATAATATGAGTTAGATTGATAATACTAAGAGTAGTGGGTATAGTAATTCTCGTTCTATCGATCATATAAGCATAATATGGCTAATAATATGAGTTAGATTGATAATAATAAGAGTAATGAGTATAGTAATTGTAGATCTATCGATCATTGAAGCATAATATGGCTAATAATATGAGTTAGATTGATAATAATAAGAGTAATGAGTATAGTAATTGTAGTTCTATCGATCATATCTGCATAATATGGTTAATAATATGAGTTAGATTGATAATAATAAGAGTAATAAGTATGGTATTTGTCGTTCTATCGATCATATAAGCATAATATGGCTAATAATACGAGTTAGATTGATAATAATAAGAGTAATAAGTATAGTAATTGTCGTTCTATCGATCATTTAACCATAATATGGCTAATAATATGAGTTAGATTGATAATAATAAGAGTAATAAGTATAGTAATTGTCGTTCTATCGATAATATAAGCATAATATGGCTAATAGTATGAGTTAGATTGATAATACTAAGGGTAGTGAGTATAGTAATTCTCGTTCTATCGATCATATAAGCATAATATGGCTAATAATATGAGTTAGATTGATAATAATAAGAGTAGTAAGTATAGTATTTGTCGTTCTATCGATCATATAAGCATAATATGGCTAATAATACGAGTTAGATTGATAATAATAAGAGTAGTAAGTATAGTATTTGTCGTTCTATCGATCATATAAGCATAATATGGCTAATAATACGAGTTAGATTGATAATAATAAGAGTAATAAGTATAGTAATTGTCGTTCTATCGATCATTTAACCATAATATGGCTAATAATATGAGTTAGATTGATAATAATAAGAGTAATAAGTATAGTAATTGTCGTTCTATCGATAATATAAGCATAATATGGCTAATAGTATGAGTTAGATTGATAATACTAAGGGTAGTGAGTATAGTAATTCTCATTCTATCGATCATATAAGCATAATATGGCTAATAATATGAGTTAGATAGATAATAATAAGAGTAATGAGTATAGTAATTGTAGTTCTATCGATCATATCTGCATAATATGGTTAATAATATGAGTTAGAATCATAATAATAACAGTAATAAGTATAGTAATTGTCGTTCTATCGATAATATAACCATAATATGGCTAATAATATGAGTTAGATTGATAATACTAAGAGTAGTGAGTATAGTAATTCTTGTTCTATCGATCATATAAGCATAATATGGCTAATAATATGAGTTAGATTGATAATAATAAGAGTAATAAGTATAGTAATTGTCGTTATATCGATCATATAACCATAATATGGCTAATAGCATGAGTTAGATTGATAATAACAAGAGTAGTGAGTATAGTAATTGTCGTTCTATCGATCATATCTGCATAATATGGTTAATAATATGAGTTAGATTGATAATAGTGAGTGTAATAAATTTAGAAATTGTCGTTCTATCGCTCATATAAGCACAATATGGCTAATAATATGAGTTAGATTGCTAATAATAAGAGTAATAAGTATAGTAATTGTCGTTCTATCGATCATATAAGCATAATATGGCCAATAATATGAGTTAGATTGATAATAATAAGTGTAATAAGTATAGTAATTGTCGTTCTATCGATCATAATTGCATAATATGGTTAATAATATGAATTAGATTGATAATAATAAGAGCAATGAGTATAGTAATTGTCGTACTATCGATCATATAAGCATAATATGGCTAATAATATGAGTTAGATTTATAATAATAAGAGTAATAAATATAGTAATTGTCGTTCTATCGATCATATAAGCACAATATGGCTAATAATATGAGTTAGATTGATAATAATAAGAGTAATAAGTATAGTATTTGTCGTTCTATCGATCGAATAAGCATAATATGCCTAATAATACGAGTTAGATTGATAATAATAAGAGTAATAAGTATAGTAATTGTCGTTCTATCGATCATTTAAGCATAATATGGCTAATAATATGAGTTAGATTGGTAATAATAACAGTAATGAGTATAGTAATTGTCGTTCTATCGATCATTTAAGCATAATATGGCTAATAATATGAGTTAGATTGATAATAATAACAGTAATAAGTATAGTAATTGTCGTTCTATCGATAATATAAGCATAATATGGCTAATAATATGAGTTAGATTGATAATACTAAGAGTAGTGAGTATAGTAATTCTCGTTCTATCGATCATATAAGCATAATATGGCTAATAATATGAGTTAGATTGATAATAATAAGAGTAATGATTATAGTAATTGTAGTTCTATCGATCATTTAAGCATAACATGGCTAATAATATGAGTTAGATTGATAATAATAACAGTAATAGGTATAGTAGTTGTCGTTCTATCGATAATATAACCATAATATGGCTAATAATATGAGTTAGATTGATAATACTAAGAGTAGTGAGTATAGTAATTCTCGTTCTATCGATCATATAAGCATAATATGGCTAATAATATGAGTTAGATTGATAATAGTAAGAGTAATGAGTATAGTAATTGTAGATCTATCGATCATTGAAGCATAATATGGCTAATAATATGAGTTAGATTGATAATAGTGAGTGTAATAAATTTAGTAATTGTCGTTCTATCGCTCATATAAGCACAACATGGCTAATAATATGAGTTAGATTGATAATACTAAGAGTAGTGAGTATAATAATTCTCGTTCTATCGATCATATAAGCATAATATGGCTAATAATATGAGTTAGATTGATAATACTAAGAGTAGTGAGTATAGTAATTGTCGTTCTATCGATCATATAAGCATAATATGGCTAATAATATGAGTTAGATTGATAATAATAAGAGTAGTAAGTATAGTATTTGTCGTTCTATCGATCATATAAGCATAATATGGCTAATAATACGAGTTAGATCGATAATAATAAGAGTAATGAGTACAGTAATTGTCGTTCTATCGATCATATCTGCATAATATGGTTAATAATATGAGTTAGATTGATAATGGTGAGTGTAATAAATTTAGTAATTGTCGTTCTATCGCTCATATAAGCACAATATGGCTAATAATATGAGTTAGATTGATAATAATAAGAGTAATAAGTATAGTAATTGTCGTTCTATCGATCATATAAGCATAATATGGCCAATAATATGAGTTAGATTGATAATAATAAGTGTAATAAGTATAGTAATTGTCGTTCTATCGATCATAATTGCATAATATGGTTAATAATATGAGTTAGATTGATAATAATAAGAGTAATAAGTATAGTATTTGTCGTTCTATCGATCATATAAGCATAATATGGCTAATAATATGAGTTAGATTGATAATAATAAGAGTAATGAGTATAGTAATTGTAGATCTATCGATCATTGAAGCATAATATGGCTAATAATATGAGTTAGATTGATAATAATCACAGTAATAGGTATAGTAATTGTCGTTCTATCGATAATATAACCATAATATGGCTAATAATATGAGTTAGATTGATAATACTAAGAGTAGTGGGTATAGTAATTCTCGTTCTATCGATCATATAAGCATAATATGGCTAATAATATGAGTTAGATTGATAATAATAAGAGTAGTAAGTATAGTATTTGTCGTTCTATCGATCATATAAGCATAATATGGCTAATAATACGAGTTAGATTGATAATAATAAGAGTAGTAAGTATAGTATTTGTCGTTCTATCGATCATATAAGCATAATATGGCTAATAATACGAGTTAGATTGATAATAATAAGAGTAATAAGTATAGTAATTGTCGTTCTATCGATCATTTAACCATAATATGGCTAATAATATGAGTTAGATTGATAATAATAAGAGTAATAAGTATAGTAATTGTCGTTCTATCGATAATATAAGCATAATATGGCTAATAGTATGAGTTAGATTGATAATACTAAGGGTAGTGAGTATAGTAATTCTCATTCTATCGATCATATAAGCATAATATGGCTAATAATATGAGTTAGATAGATAATAATAAGAGTAATGAGTATAGTAATTGTAGTTCTATCGATCATATCTGCATAATATGGTTAATAATATGAGTTAGAATCATAATAATAACAGTAATAAGTATAGTAATTGTCGTTCTATCGATAATATAACCATAATATGGCTAATAATATGAGTTAGATTGATAATACTAAGAGTAGTGAGTATAGTAATTCTTGTTCTATCGATCATATAAGCATAATATGGCTAATAATATGAGTTAGATTGATAATAATAAGAGTAATAAGTATAGTAATTGTCGTTATATCGATCATATAACCATAATATGGCTAATAGCATGAGTTAGATTGATAATAACAAGAGTAATGAGTATAGTAATTGTCGTTCTATCGATCATATCTGCATAATATGGTTAATAATATGAGTTAGATTGATAATAGTGAGTGTAATAAATTTAGAAATTGTCGTTCTATCGCTCATATAAGCACAATATGGCTAATAATATGAGTTAGATTGATAATAATAAGAGTAATAAGTATAGTAATTGTCGTTCTATCGATCATATAAGCATAATATGGCCAATAATATGAGTTAGATTGATAATAATAAGTGTAATAAGTATAGTAATTGTCGTTCTATCGATCATAATTGCATAATATGGTTAATAATATGAATTAGATTGATAATAATAAGAGCAATGAGTATAGTAATTGTCGTACTATCGATCATATAAGCATAATATGGCTAATAATATGAGTTAGATTTATAATAATAAGAGTAATAAATATAGTAATTGTCGTTCTATCGATCATATAAGCACAATATGGCTAATAATATGAGTTAGATTGATAATAATAAGAGTAATAGGTATAGTATTTGTCGTTCTATCGATCGAATAAGCATAATATGCCTAATAATACGAGTTAGATTGATAATAATAAGAGTAATAAGTATAGTAATTGTCGTTCTATCGATCATTTAAGCATAATATGGCTAATAATATGAGTTAGATTGGTAATAATAACAGTAATGAGTATAGTAATTGTCGTTCTATCGATCATTTAAGCATAATATGGCTAATAATATGAGTTAGATTGATAATAATAACAGTAATAAGTATAGTAATTGTCGTTCTATCGATAATATAAGCATAATATGGCTAATAATATGAGTTAGATTGATAATACTAAGAGTAGTGAGTATAGTAATTCTCGTTCTATCGATCATATAAGCATAATATGGCTAATAATATGAGTTAGATTGATAATAATAAGAGTAATGAGTATAGTAATTGTAGTTCTATCGATCATTTAAGCATAACATGGCTAATAATATGAGTTAGATTGATAATAATAACAGTAATAGGTATAGTAGTTGTCGTTCTATCGATAATATAACCATAATATGGCTAATAATATGAGTTAGATTGATAATACTAAGAGTAGTGAGTATAGTAATTCTCGTTCTATCGATCATATAAGCATAATATGGCTAATAATATGAGTTAGATTGATAATAGTAAGAGTAATGAGTATAGTAATTGTAGATCTATCGATCATTGAAGCATAATATGGCTAATAATATGAGTTAGATTGATAATAGTGAGTGTAATAAATTTAGTAATTGTCGTTCTATCGCTCATATAAGCACAATATGGCTAATAATATGAGTTAGATTGATAATACTAAGAGTAGTGAGTATAATAATTCTCGTTCTATCGATCATATAAGCATAATATGGCTAATAATATGAGTTAGATTGATAATACTAAGAGTAGTGAGTATAGTAATTGTCGTTCTATCGATCATATAAGCATAATATGGCTAATAATATGAGTTAGATTGATAATAATAAGAGTAGTAAGTATAGTATTTGTCGTTCTATCGATCATATAAGCATAATATGGCTAATAATACGAGTTAGATCGATAATAATAAGAGTAATGAGTACAGTAATTGTCGTTCTATCGATCATATCTGCATAATATGGTCAATAATATGAGTTAGATTGATAATGGTGAGTGTAATAAATTTAGTAATTGTCGTTCTATCGCTCATATAAGCACAATATGGCTAATAATATGAGTTAGATTGATAATAATAAGAGTAATAAGTATAGTAATTGTCGTTCTATCGATCATATAAGCATAATATGGCCAATAATATGAGTTAGATTGATAATAATAAGTGTAATAAGTATAGTAATTGTCGTTCTATCGATCATAATTGCATAATATGGTTAATAATATGAGTTAGATTGATAATAATAAGAGTAATAAGTATAGTATTTGTCGTTCTATCGATCATATAAGCATAATATGGCTAATAATATGAGTTAGATTGATAATAATAAGAGTAATGAGTATAGTAATTGTAGATCTATCGATCATTGAAGCATAATATGGCTAATAATATGAGTTAGATTGATAATAATAAGAGTAATGAGTATAGTAATTGTAGTTCTATCGATCATATCTGCATAATATGGTTAATAATATGAGTTAGATTGATAATAATAAGAGTAATAAGTATGGTATTTGTCGTTCTATCGATCATATAAGCATAATATGGCTAATAATATGAGTTAGATTGATAATAATAAGAGTAATAGGTATAGTAATTGTCGTTCTATCGGTCATTTAAGCATAATATGGCTAATAATAGGGGTCAGATTGATAATAATAACAGTAATAAGTATAGTAATTGTCGTTCTATCGATAATATAAGCATAATATGGCTAATAATATGAGTTAGATTGATAATACTAAGAGTAGTGAGTATAGTAATTCTCGTTCTATCGATCATATAAGCATAATATGGCTAATAATATGAGTTAGATTGATAATAATAAGAGTAATGAGTATAGTAATTGTAGTTCTATCGATCATTTAAGCATAATATGGCTAATAATATGAGTTAGATTGATAATAATAAGAGTAATGAGTATAGTAATTGTAGTTCTATCGATCATATCTGCATAATATGGTTAATAATATGAGTTAGATTGATAATAATAAGAGTAATGAGTATAGTAATTGTAGTTCTATCGATCATTTAAGCATAATATGGCTAATAATATGAGTTAGATTGATAATACTAAGGGTAGTGAGTATAGCAATTCTCGTTCTATCGATCATATAAGCATAATATGGCTAATAATATGAGTTGGATTGATAATAATAAGAGTAATAAGTATAGTAATTGTCGTTGTGTCGATCATATAAGCATAATATGGCTAATAGTATGAGTTAGATTGATAATACTAAGAGTAGTGAGTATAGTAATTCTCATTCTATCGATCATATAAGCATAATATGGCTAATAATATGCGTTAGATAGATAATAATAAGAGTAATGAGTATAGTAATTGTAGTTCTATCGATCATATCTGCATAATATGTTTAATAATATGAGTTAGATTCATAATAATAACAGTAATAAGTATAGTAATTGTCGTTCTATCGATAATATAACCATAATATGGCTAATAATATGAGTTAGATTGATAATACTAAGAGTAGTGAGTATAGTAATTCTCGTTCTATCGATCATATAAGCATAATATGGCTAATAATATGAGTTAGATTGATAATAATATGAGTAATAAGTATAGTAATTGTCGTTATATCGATCATATAACCATAATATGGCTAATAGCATGAGTTAGATTGATAATAATAAGAGTAATGAGTACAGTAATTGTCGTTCTATCGATCATATCTGCATAATATGGTTAATAATATGAGTTAGATTGATAATAGTGAGTGTAATAAATTTAGTAATTGTCGTTCTATCGCTCATATAAGCACAATATGGCTAATAATATGAGTTAGATTGATAATAATAAGAGTAATAAGTATAGTAATTGTCGTTCTATCGATTATATAAGCATAATATGGCCAATAATATGAGTTAGATTGATAATAATAAGTGTAATAAGTATAGTAATTGTCGTTCTATCGATCATAATTGCATAATATGGTTAATAATATGAATTAGATTGATAATAATAAGAGCAATGAGTATAGTAATTGTCGTACTATCGATCATATAAGCATAATATGGCTAATAATATGAGTTAGATTTATAATAATAAGAGTAATAAGTATAGTAATTGTCGTTCTATCGATCATTTAACCATAATATGGCTAATAATATGAGTTAGATTGATAATAATAAGAGTAATAAGTATAGTAATTGTCGTTCTATCGATAATATAAGCATAATATGGCTAATAGTATGAGTTAGATTGATAATACTAAGAGTAGTGAGTATAGTAATTCTCGTTCTATCGATCATATAAGCATAATATGGCTAATAATACGAGTTAGATTGATAATAATAAGAGTAATAAGTATAGTAATTGTCGTTCTATCGATCATTTAAGCATAATATGGCTAATAATATGAGTTAGATTGGTAATAATAACAGTAATAAGTATAGTAATTGTCGTTCTATCGATAATATAAGCATAATATGGCTAATTATATGAGTTAGATTGATAATACTAAGAGTAGTGAATATAGTAATTCTCGTTCTATCGATCATATAAGCATAATATGGCTAATAATATGAGTTAGATAGATAATAATAAGAGTAATGAGTATAGTAATTGTAGTTCTATCGATCATATCTGCATAATATGGTTAATAATATGAGTTAGATTCATAATAATAACAGTAATAAGTATAGTAATTGTCGTTCTATCGATAATATAACCATAATATGGCTAATAATATGAGTTAGATTGATAATACTAAGAGTAGTGAGTATAGTAATTCTCGTTCTATCGATCATATAAGCATAATATGGCTAATAATATGAGTTAGATTGATAATAATATGAGTAATAAGTATAGTAATTGTCGTTATATCGATCATATAACCATAATATGGCTAATAGCATGAGTTAGATTGATAATAATAAGAGTAATGAGTACAGTAATTGTCGTTCTATCGATCATATCTGCATAATATGGTTAATAATATGAGTTAGATTGATAATAGTGAGTGTAATAAATTTAGTAATTGTCGTTCTATCGCTCATATAAGCACAATATGGCTAATAATATGAGTTAGATTGATAATAATAAGAGTAATAAGTATAGTAATTGTCGTTCTATCGATCATATAAGCATAATATGGCCAATAATATGAGTTAGATTGATAATAATAAGTGTAATAAGTATAGTAATTGTCGTTCTATCGATCATAATTGCATAATATGGTTAATAATATGAGTTAGATTGATAATAATAAGAGTAATAAGTATAGTATTTGTCGTTCTATCGATCATATAAGCATAATATGGCTAATAATACGAGTTAGATTGATAATAATAAGAGTAATAAGTATAGTAATTGTCGTTCTATCGATCATTTAAGCATAATATGGCTAATAATATGAGTTAGATTGGTAATAATAACTGTAATAAGTATAGTAATTGTCGTTCTATCGATAATATAAGCATAATATGGCTAATAATATGAGTTAGATTGATAATACTAAGAGTAGTGAGTATAGTAATTCTCGTTCTATCGATCATATAAGCATAATATGGCTAATAATATGAGTTGGATTGATAATAATAAGAGTAATAAGTATAGTAATTGTCGTTCTGTCGATCATATAAGCATAATATGGCTAATAGTATGAGTTAGATTGATAATACTAAGAGTAGTGAGTATAGTAATTCTCATTCTATCGATCATATAAGCATAATATGGCTAATAATATGCGTTAGATAGATAATAATAAGAGTAATGAGTATAGTAATTGTAGTTCTATCGATCATATCTGCATAATATGGTTAATAATATGAGTTAGATTCATAATAATAACAGTAATAAGTATAGTAATTGTCGTTCTATCGATAATATAACCATAGTATGGCTAATAATATGAGTTAGATTGATAATACTAAGAGTAGTGAGTATAGTAATTCTCGTTCTATCGATCATATAAGCATAATATGGCTAATAATATGAGTTAGATTGATAATAATATGAGTAATAAGTATAGTAATTGTCGTTATATCGATCATATAACCATAATATGGCTAATAGCATGAGTTAGATTGATAATAATAACAGTAATGAGTACAGTAATTGTCGTTCTATCGATCATATCTGCATAATATGGTTAATAATATGAGTTAGATTGATAATAGTGAGTGTAATAAATTTAGTAATTGTCGTTCTATCGCTCATATAAGCACAATATGGCTAATAATATGAGTTAGATTGATAATAATAAGAGTAATAAGTATAGTAATTGTCGTTCTATCGATCATATAAGCATAATATGGCCAATAATATGAGTTAGATTGATAATAATAAGTGTAATAAGTATAGTAATTGTCGTTCTATCGATCATAATTGCATAATATGGTTAATAATATGAATTAGATTGATAATAATAAGAGCAATGAGTATAGTAATTGTCGTACTATCGATCATATAAGCATAATATGGCTAATAATATGAGTTAGATTTATAATAATAAGAGTAATAAGTATAGTAGTTGTCGTTCTATCGATCATTTAACCATAATATGGCTAATAATATGAGTTAGATTGATAATAATAAGAGTAATAAGTATAGTAATTGTCGTTCTATAGATAATATAAGCATAATATGGCTAATAGTATGAGTTAGATTGATAATACTAAGAGTAGTGAGTATAGTAATTCTCGGTCTATCGATCATATAAGCATAATATGGCTAATAATACGAGTTAGATTGATAATAATAAGAGTAATAAGTATAGTAATTGTCGTTCTATCGATCATTTAAGCATAATATGGCTAATAATATGAGTTAGATTGGTAATAATAACAGTAATAAGTATAGTAATTGTCGTTCTATCGATAATATAAGCATAATATGGCTAATTATATGAGTTAGATTGATAATACTAAGAGTAGTGAGTATAGTAATTCTCGTTCTATCGATCATATAAGCATAATATGGCTAATAATATGAGTTAGATAGATAATAATAAGAGTAATGAGTATAGTAATTGTAGTTCTATCGATCATATCTGCATAATATGGTTAATAATATGAGTTAGATTCATAATAATAACAGTAATAAGTATAGTAATTGTCGTTCTATCGATAATATAACCATAATATGGCTAATAATATGAGTTAGATTGATAATACTAAGAGTAGTGAGTATAGTAATTCTCGTTCTATCGATCATATAAGCATAATATGGCTAATAATATGAGTTAGATTGATAATAATATGAGTAATAAGTATAGTAGTTGTCGTTATATCGATCATATAACCATAATATGGCTAATAGCATGAGTTAGATTGATAATAATAAGAGTAATGAGTACAGTAATTGTCGTTCTATCGATCATATCTGCATAATATGGTTAATACTATGAGTTAGATTGATAATAGTGAGTGTAATAAATTTAGTAATTGTCGTTCTATCGCTCATATAAGCACAATATGGCTAATAATATGAGTTAGATTGATAATAATAAGAGTAATAAGTATAGTAATTGTCGTTCTATCGATCATATAAGCATAATATGGCCAATAATATGAGTTAGATTGATAATAATAAGTGTAATAAGTATAGTAATTGTCGTTCTATCGATCATAATTGCATAATATGGTTAATAATATGAGTTAGATTGATAATAATAAGAGTAATAAGTATAGTATTTGTCGTTCTATCGATCATATAAGCATAATATGGCTAATAATACGAGTTAGATTGATAATAATAAGAGTAATAAGTATAGTAATTGTCGTTCTATCGATCATTTAAGCATAATATGGCTAATAATATGAGTTAGATCGGTAATAATAACTGTAATAAGTATAGTAATTGTCGTTCTATCGATAATATAAGCATAATATGGCTAATAATATGAGTTAGATTGATAATACTAAGAGTAGTGAGTATAGTAATTCTCGTTCTATCGATCATATAAGCGTAATATGGCTAATAATATGAGTTAGATTGATAATAATAAGAGTAATGAGTATAGTAATTGTAGTTCTATCGATCATTTAAGCATAATATGGCTAATAATATGAGTTAGATTGATAATAATAAGAGTAATGAGTATAGTAATTGTAGTTCTATCGATCATATCTGCATAATATGGTTAATAATATGAGTTAGATTGATAATAATAAGAGTAATGAGTATAGTAATTGTCGTTCTATCGATCATTTAAGCATAATATGGCTAATAATATGAGTTAGATTGATAATAATAACAGTAATAAGTATAGTAATTGTCGTTCTGTCGATAATATAAGCATAATATGGCTAATAATATGAGTTAGATTGATAATACTAAGAGTAGTGAGTATAGTAATTCTCGTTCTATCGATCATATAAGCATAATATGGCTAATAATATGAGTTAGATTGATAATAATAAGAGTAATGAGTATAGTAATTGTAGTTCTATCGATCATTTAAGCATAATATGGCTAATAATATGAGTTAGATTGATAATAATCACAGTAATAGGTATAGTAATTGTCGTTCTATCGATAATATAACCATAATATGGCTAATAATATGAGTTAGATTGATAATACTAAGAGTAGTGGGTATAGTAATTCTCGTTCTATCGATCATATAAGCATAATATGGCTAATAATATGAGTTAGATTGATAATAATAAGAGTAATGAGTATAGTAATTGTAGATCTATCGATCATTGAAGCATAATATGGCTAATAATATGAGTTAGATTAATAATAATAAGAGTAATGAGTATAGTAATTGTAGTTCTATCGATCATATAAGCATAATATGGCTAATAATACGAGTTAGATTGATAATAATAAGAGTAATAAGTATAGTAATTGTCGTTCTATCGATCATTTAACCATAATATGGCTAATAATATGAGTTAGATTGATAATAATAAGAGTAATAAGTATAGTAATTGTCGTTCTATCGATAATATAAGCATAATATGGCTAATAGTATGAGTTAGATTGATAATACTAAGGGTAGTGAGTATAGTAATTCTCATTCTATCGATCATATAAGCATAATATGGCTAATAATATGAGTTAGATAGATAATAATAAGAGTAATGAGTATAGTAATTGTAGTTCTATCGATCATATCTGCATAATATGGTTAATAATATGAGTTAGAATCATAATAATAACAGTAATAAGTATAGTAATTGTCGTTCTATCGATAATATAACCATAATATGGCTAATAATATGAGTTAGATTGATAATACTAAGAGTAGTGAGTATAGTAATTCTTGTTCTATCGATCATATAAGCATAATATGGCTAATAATATGAGTTAGATTGATAATAATAAGAGTAATAAGTATAGTAATTGTCGTTATATCGATCATATAACCATAATATGGCTAATAGCATGAGTTAGATTGATAATAACAAGAGTAATGAGTATAGTAATTGTCGTTCTATCGATCATATCTGCATAATATGGTTAATAATATGAGTTAGATTGATAATAGTGAGTGTAATAAATTTAGTAATTGTCGTTCTATCGCTCATATAAGCACAATATGGCTAATAATATGAGTTAGATTGATAATAATAAGAGTAATAAGTATAGTAATTGTCGTTCTATCGATCATATAAGCATAATATGGCCAATAATATGAGTTAGATTGATAATAATAAGTGTAATAAGTATAGTAATTGTCGTTCTATCGATCATAATTGCATAATATGGTTAATAATATGAATTAGATTGATAATAATAAGAGCAATGAGTATAGTAATTGTCGTACTATCGATCATATAAGCATAATATGGCTAATAATATGAGTTAGATTTATAATAATAAGAGTAATAAATATAGTAATTGTCGTTCTATCGATCATATAAGCACAATATGGCTAATAATATGAGTTAGATTGATAATAATAAGAGTAATAAGTATAGTATTTGTCGTTCTATCGATCGAATAAGCATAATATGCCTAATAATACGAGTTAGATTGATAATAATAAGAGTAATAAGTATAGTAATTGTCGTTCTATCGATCATTTAAGCATAATATGGCTAATAATATGAGTTAGATTGGTAATAATAACAGTAATGAGTATAGTAATTGTCGTTCTATCGATCATTTAAGCATAATATGGCTAATAATATGAGTTAGATTGATAATAATAACAGTAATAAGTATAGTAATTGTCGTTCTATCGATAATATAAGCATAATATGGCTAATAATATGAGTTAGATTGATAATACTAAGAGTAGTGAGTATAGTAATTCTCGTTCTATCGATCATATAAGCATAATATGGCTAATAATATGAGTTAGATTGATAATAATAAGAGTAATGAGTATAGTAATTGTAGTTCTATCGATCATTTAAGCATAACATGGCTAATAATATGAGTTAGATTGATAATAATAACAGTAATAGGTATAGTAGTTGTCGTTCTATCGATAATATAACCATAATATGGCTAATAATATGAGTTAGATTGATAATACTAAGAGTAGTGAGTATAGTAATTCTCGTTCTATCGATCATATAAGCATAATATGGCTAATAATATGAGTTAGATTGATAATAGTAAGAGTAATGAGTATAGTAATTGTAGATCTATCGATCATTGAAGCATAATATGGCTAATAATATGAGTTAGATTGATAATAGTGAGTGTAATAAATTTAGTAATTGTCGTTCTATCGCTCATATAAGCACAATATGGCTAATAATATGAGTTAGATTGATAATACTAAGAGTAGTGAGTATAATAATTCTCGTTCTATCGATCATATAAGCATAATATGGCTAATAATATGAGTTAGATTGATAATAATAAAAGTAGTAAGTATAGTATTTGTCGTTCTGTCGATCATATAAGCATAATATGGCTAATAATACGAGTTAGATCGATAATAATAAGAGTAATAAGTATAGTAATTGTCGTTCTATCGATCATTTAACCATAATATGGCTAATAATATGAGTTAGATTGATAATAATAAGAGTAATAAGTATAGTGATTGTCGTTCTATCGATAATATAAGCATAATATGGCTAATAGTATGAGTTAGATTGATAATACTAAGGGTAGTGAGTATAGTAATTCTCGTTCTATCGATCATATAAGCATAATATGGCTAATAATATGAGTTAGATTGATAATAATATGAGTAATAAGTATAGTAATTGTCGTTATATCGATCATATAACCATAATATGGCTAATAGCATGAGTTAGATTGATAATAATAAGAGTAATGAGTACAGTAATTGTCGTTCTATCGATCATATCTGCATAATATGGTTAATAATATGAGTTAGATTGATAATAGTGAGTGTAATAAATTTAGTAATTGTCGTTCTATCGCTCATATAAGCACAATATGGCTAATAATATGAGTTAGATTGATAATAATAAGAGTAATAAGTATAGTAATTGTCGTTCTATCGATCATATAAGCATAATATGGCCAATAATATGAGTTAGATTGATAATAATAAGTGTAATAAGTATAGTAATTGTCGTTCTATCGATCATAATTGCATAATATTGGTAATAATATGAATTAGATTGATAATAATAAGAGCAATGGGTATAGTAATTGTCGTACTATCGATCATATAAGCATAATATGGCTAATAATATGAGTTAGATTTATAATAATAAGAGTAATAAGTATAGTAATTGTCGTTCTATCGATCATTTAACCATAATATGGCTAATAATATGAGTTAGATTGATAATAATAAGAGTAATAAGTATAGTAATTGTCGTTCTATCGATAATATAAGCATAATATGGCTAATAGTATGAGTTAGATTGATAATACTAAGAGTAGTGAGTATAGTAATTCTCGTTCTATCGATCATATAAGCATAATATGGCTAATAATACGAGTTAGATTGATAATAATAAGAGTACTAAGTATAGTAATTGTCGTTCTATCGATCATTTAAGCATAATATGGCTAATAATATGAGTTAGATTGGTAATAATAACAGTAATAAGTATAGTAATTGTCGTTCTATCGATAATATAAGCATAATATGGCTAATAATATGAGTTAGATTGATAATACTAAGAGTAGTGAGTATAGTAATTCTCGTTCTATCGATCATATAACCATAATATGGCTAATAATATGAGTTAGATTGATAATAATAAGAGTAGTAAGTATAGTATTTGTCGTTCTATCGATCATTTAAGCATAATATGGCTAATAATACGAGTTAGATTGATAATAATAAGAGTAATGAGTATAGTAATTGTAGTTCTATCGATCATATAAGCATAATATGGCTAATAGTATGAGTTAGATTCATAATAATAACAGTAATAAGTATAGTAATTGTCGTTCTATCGATAATATAACCATAATATGGCTAATAATATGAGTTAGATTGATAATACTAAGAGTAGTGAGTATAGTAATTCTCGTTCTATCGATCATATAAGCATAATATGGCTAATAATATGAGTTAGATTGATAATAATAAGAGTAATGAGTATAGTAATTGTAGTTCTATCGATCATTTAAGCATAACATGGCTAATAATATGAGTTAGATTGATAATAATAACAGTAATAGGTATAGTAGTTGTCGTTCTATCGATAATATAACCATAATATGGCTAATAATATGAGTTAGATTGATAATACTAAGAGTAGTGAGTATAGTAATTCTCGTCCTATCGATCATATAAGCATAATACGGCTAATAATATGAGTAAGATTGATAATACTAAGAGTAGTGAGTATAGTAATTCTCGTTCTATCGATCATATAAGCATAATATGGCTAATAATATGAGTTAGATTGATAATAATAAGAGTAATGAGTATAGTAATTGTAGTTCTATCGATCATATAAGCATAATATGGCTAATAGTATGAGTTAGATTCATAATAATAACAGTAATAAGTATAGTAATTGTCGTTCTATCGATAATATAACCATAATATGGCTAATAATATGAGTTAGATTGATAATACTGAGAGTAGTGAGTATAGTAATTCTCGTTCTATCGATCATATAAGCATAATATGGCTAATAATATGAGTTAGATTGATAATAATATGAGTAATAAGTATAGTAATTGTCGTTATATCGATCATATAACCATAATATGGCTAATAGCATGAGTTAGATTGATAATAATAAGAGTAATGAGTACAGTAATTGTCGTTCTATCGATCATATCTGCATAATATGGTTAATAATATGAGTTAGATTGATAATAGTGAGTGTAATAAATTTAGTAATTGTCGTTCTATCGCTCATATAAGCACAATATGGCTAATAATATGAGTTAGATTGATAATAATAAGAGTAATAAGTATAGTAATTGTCGTTCTATCGATCATATAAGCATAATATGGCCAATAATATGAGTTAGATTGATAATAATAAGTGTAATAAGTATAGTAATTGTCGTTCTATCGATCATAATTGCATAATATGGTTAATTATATGAGTTAGATTGATAATAATAAGAGTAATAAGTATAGTATTTGTCGTTCTATCGATCATATAAGCATAATATGGCTAATAATACGAGTTAGATTGATAATAATAAGAGTAATAAGTATAGTAATTGTCGTTCTATCGATCATTTAAGCATAATATGGCTAATAATATGAGTTAGATTGGTAATAATAACAGTAATAAGTATAGTAATTGTCGTTCTATCGATAATATAAGCATAATATGGCTAATAATATGAGTTAGATTGATAATACTAAGAGTAGTGAGTATAGTAATTCTCGTTCTATCGATCATATAAGCATAATATGGCTAATAATATGAGTTAGATTGATAATAATATGAGTAATAAGTATAGTAATTGTCGTTATATCGATCATATAACCATAATATGGCTAATAGCATGAGTTAGATTGATAATAATAAGAGTAATGAGTACAGTAATTGTCGTTCTATCGATCATATCTGCATAATATGGTTAATAATATGAGTTAGATTGATAATAATAAGTGTAATAAGTATAGTAATTGTCGTTCTATCGCTCATATAAGCACAATATGGCTAATAATATGAGTTAGATTGATAATAATAAGAGTAATAAGTATAGTAATTGTCGTTCTATCGATCATATAAGCATAATATGGCCAATAATATGAGTTAGATTGATAATAATAAGTGTAATAAGTATAGTAATTGTCGTTCTATCGATCATAATTGCATAATATGGTTAACAATATGAGTTAGATTGATAATAATAAGAGTAATAAGTATAGTATTTGTCGTTCTATCGATCATATAAGCATAATATGGCTAATAATACGAGTTAGATTGATAATAATAAGAGTAATATGTATAGTTATTGTCGTTCTATCGATCATTTAAGCATAATATGGCTAATAATATGAGTTAGATTGATAATAATAAGAGTAATGAGTATAGTAATTGTAGTTCTATCGATCACATAAGCATAATATGGCTAATAGTATGAGTTAGATTGATAATACTAAGAGTAGTGAGTATAGTAATTCTCATTCTATCGATCATATAAGCATAATATGGCTAATAATATGAGTTAGATAGATAATAATAAGAGTAATGAGTATAGTAATTGTAGTTCTATCGATCATATCTGCATAATATGGTTAATAATATGAGTTAGATTCATAATAATAACAGTAATAAGTATAGTAATTGTCGTTCTATCGATAATATAACCATAATATGGCTAATAATATGAGTTAGATTGATAATACTAAGAGTAGTGAGTATAGTAATTCGCGTTCTATCGATCATATAAGCATAATATGGCTAATAATATGAGTTAGATTGATAATAATATGAGTAATAAGTATAGTAATTGTCGTTATATCGATCATATAACCATAATATGGCTAATAGCATGAGTTAGATTGATAATAATAAGAGTAATGAGTACAGTAATTGTCGTTCTATCGATCATATCTGCATAATATGGTTAATAATATGAGTTAGATTGATAATAGTGAGTGTAATAAATTTAGTAATTGTCGTTCTATCGCTCATATAAGCACAATATGGCTAATAATATGAGTTAGATTGATAATAATAAGAGTAATAAGTATAGTAATTGTCGTTCTATCGATCATATAAGCATAATATGGCCAATAATATGAGTTAGATTGATAATAATAAGAGTAATAAGTATAGTATTTGTCGTTCTATCGATCATATAAGCATAATATGGCTAATAATACGAGTTAGATTGATAATAATAAGAGTAATAAGTATAGTAATTGTCGTTCTATCGATCATTTAAGCATAATATGGCTAATAATATGAGTTAGATTGGTAATAATAACTGTAATAAGTATAGTAATTGTCGTTCTATCGATAATATAAGCATAATATGGCTAATAATATGAGTTAGATTGATAATACTAAGAGTAGTGAGTATAGTAATTGTCGTTCTATCGATCATATAAGCATAATATGGCTAATAATATGAGTTAGATTGATAATAATAAGAGTAATGAGTATAGTAATTGTAGTTCTATCGATCATTTAAGCATAATATGGCTAATAATATGAGTTAGATTGATAATAATAAGAGTAATGAGTATAGTAATTGTAGTTCTATCGATCATATCTGCATAATATGGTTAATAATATGAGTTAGATTGATAATAATAAGAGTAATGAGTATAGTAATTGTCGTTCTATCGATCATTTAAGCATAATATGGCTAATAATATGAGTTAGATTGATAATAATAACAGTAATAAGTATAGTAATTGTCGTTCTATCGATAATATAAGCATAATATGGCTAATAATATGAGTTAGATTGATAATACTAAGAGTAGTGAGTATAGTAATTCTCGTTCTATCGATCATATAAGCATAATATGGCTAATAATATGAGTTAGATGGATAATAATAAGAGTAATGAGTATAGTAATTGTAGTCCTATCGATCATTTAAGCATAATATGGCTAATAATATGAATTAGATTGATAATAATCACAGTAATAGGTATAGTAATTGTCGTTCTATCGATAATATAACCATAATATGGCTAATAATATGAGTTAGATTGATAATACTAAGAGTAGTGGGTATAGTAATTCTCGTTCTATCGATCATATAAGCATAATATGGCTAATAATATGAGTTAGATTGATAATAATAAGAGTAATGAGTATAGTAATTGTAGATCTATCGATCATTGAAGCATAATATGGCTAATAATATGAGTTAGATTGATAATAATAAGAGTAATGAGTATAGTAATTGTAGTTCTATCGATCATATCTGCATAATATGGTTAATAATATGAGTTAGATTGATAATAATAAGAGTAATAAGTATGGTATTTGTCGTTCTATCGATCATATAAGCATAATATGGCTAATAATATGAGTTAGATTGATAATAATAAGAGTAATAGGTATAGTAATTGTCGTTCTATCGGTCATTTAAGCATAATATGGCTAATAATAGGGGTCAGATTGATAATAATAACAGTAATAAGTATAGTAATTGTCGTTCTATCGATAATATAAGCATAATATGGCTAATAATATGAGTTAGATTGATAATAATAAGAGTAATAAGTATAGTAATTGTCGTTCTATCGATCATTTAACCATAATATGGCTAATAATATGAGTTAGATTGATAATAATAAGAGTAATAAGTATAGTAATTGTCGATCTATCGATAATATAAGCATAATATGGCTAATAGTATGAGTTAGATTTATAATACTAAGGGTAGTGAGTATAGTAATTCTCGTTCTATCGATCATATAAGCATAATATGGCTAATAATATGAGTTGGATTGATAATAATAAGAGTAATAAGTATAGTAATTGTCGTTCTATCGATCATATAAGCATAATATGGCTAATAGTATGAGTTAGATTGATAATACTAAGAGTAGTGAGTATAGTAATTCTCATTCTATCAATCATATAAGCATAATATGGCTAATAATATGAGTTAGATTGATAATAATAAGAGTAATAAGTATAGTAATTGTCGTTCTATCGATAATATAAGCATAATATGGCTAATAGTATGAGTTAGATTGATAATACTAAGGGTAGTGAGTATAGTAATTCTCGTTCTATCGATCATATAAGCATAATATGGCTAATAATATGAGTTGGATTGATAATAATAAGAGTAATAAGTATAGTAATTGTCGTTCTATCGATCATATAAGCATAATATGGCTAATAATATGAGTTAGATTGATAATAATATGAGTAATAAGTATAGTAATTGTCGTTATATCGATCATATAACCATAATATGGCTAATAGCATGAGTTAGATTGATAATAATAAGAGTAATGAGTATAGTAATTGTCGTTCTATCGATCATATCTACATAATATGGTTAATAATATGAGTTAGATTGATAATAGTGAGTGTAATAAATTTAGTAATTGTCGTTCTATCGCTCATATAAGCACAATATGGCTAATAATATGAGTTAGATTGATAATAATAAGAGTAATAAGTATAGTAATTGTCGTTCTATCGATCATATAAGCATAATATGGCCAATAATATGAGGTAGATTGATAATAATAAGTGTAATAAGTATAGTAATTGTCGTTCTATCGATCATTTAAGCATAATATGGCTAATAATATGAGTTAGATTGATAATACTAAGAGTAGTGAGTATAGTAATTCTCGTTCTATCGATCATATAAGCATAATATGGCTAATAATATGAGTTAGATTGATATAAATAAGAGTAATGAGTATAGTAATTGTAGTTCTATCGATCATTTAAGCATAATATGGCTAATAATATGAGTTAGATTGATAATAATAAGAGTAATGAGTATAGTAATTGTAGTTCTATCGATCATATCTGCATAATATGGTTAATAATATGAGTTAGATTGATAATAATAAGAGTAATGAGAATAGTAATTGTCGTTCTATCGATCATTTAAGCATAATATGGCTAATAATATGAGTTAGATTGATAATAATAACAGTCATAAGTATAGTAATTGTCGTTCTATCGATAATATAAGCATAATATGGCTAATAATATGAGTTAGATTGATAATACTAAGAGTAGTGAGTATAGTAATTCTCGTTCTATCGATCATATAAGCATAATGTGGCTAATAATATGAGTTAGATTGATAATAATAAGAGTAATGGGTATAGTAATTGTAGTTCTATCGATCATTTAAGCATAATATGGCTAATAATATGAGTTAGATTGATAATAATAAGAGTAATGAGTATAGTAATTGTAGTTCTATCGATCATATCTGCATAATATGGTTAATAATATGAGTTAGATTGATAATAATAAGAGTAATGCGTATAGTAATTGTAGTTCTATCGATCATTTAAGCATAATATCTCTAATAATATGAGTTAGATTGATAATAATAACAGTAATAGGTATAGTAATTGTCGTTCTATCGATAATATAACCATAATATGGCTAATAATATGAGTTAGATTGATAATACTAAGAGTAGTGAGTATAGTAATTCTCGTTCTATCGATCATATAAGCATAATATGGCTAATAATATGAGTTAGATTGATAATAGTAAGAGTAATGAGTATAGTAATTGTAGATCTATCGATCATTGAAGCATAATATGTCTAATAATATGAGTTAGATTGATAATAGTGAGTGTAATAAATTATGAATTGTCGTTCTATCGCTCATTTAAGCACAATATGGCTAATAATATGAGTTAGATTGATAATAATAAGAGTAATAAGTATAGTAATTGTCGTTCTATCGATCATATAAGCATAATATGGTCAATAATATGAGTTAGATTGGTAATAATAACAGTAATAAGTATAGTAATTGTCGTTCTATCGATAATATAAGCATAATATGGCTAATAATATGAGTTAGATTGATAATACTGAGAGTAGTGAGTATAGTAATTCTCGTTCTGTCGATCATATAAGCATAATATGGCTAATAATATGAGTTAGATTGATAATAATAAGAGTAATGAGTATAGTAATTGTAGTTCTATCGATCATTTAAGCATAATATGGCTAATAATATGAGTTAGATTGATAATAATAAGAGTAATGAGTATAGTAATTGTAGTTCTATCGATCATATCTGCATAATATGGTTAATGATATGAGTTAGATTGATAATAATAAGAGTAATGAGTATAGTAATTGTCGTTCTATCGATCATTTAAGCATAATATGGCTAATAATATGAGTTAGATTGATAATAATAACAGTAATATGTATAGTAATTGTCGTTCTATCGATAATATAACCATAATATGGCTAATAATATGAGTTAGATTGATAATACTAAGAGTAGTGAGTATAGTAATTGTCGTTCTATCGATCATATAAGCATAATATGGCTAATAATATGAGTTAGATTGATAATAATAAGAGTAGTAAGTATAGTATTTGTCGTTCTATCGATCATATAAGCATAATATTGGCTAATAATACGAGTTAGATTGATAATAATAAGAGTAATAAGTATAGTAATTGTCGTTCCATCGATCATTTAACCATAATATGGCTAATAATATGAGTTAGATTGATAATAATAAGAGTAATAAGTATAGTAATTGTCGTTCTATCGATAATATAAGCATAATATGGTTAATAATATGAGTTAGATTGATAATACTAAGAGTAGTGAGTATAATAATTCTCGTTCTATCGATCATATAAGCATAATATGGCTAATAATATGAGTTAGATTGATAATACTAAGAGTAGTGAGTATAGTAATTGTCGTTCTATCGATCATATAAGCATAATATGGCTAATAATATGAGTTAGATTGATAATAATAAGAGTAGTAAGTATAGTATTTGTCGTTCTATCGATCATATGAGCATAATATGGCCAATAATATGAGTTAGATTGATAATAATAAGTGTAATAAGTATAGTAATTGTCGTTCTATCGATCATAATTGCATAATATGGTTATTAATATGAATAAGATTGATAATAATAAGAGCAATGAGTATAGTAATTGTCGTTCTATCGATCATATAAGCACAATATGGCTAATAATATGAGTTAGATTGATAATAATAAGAGTAATAAGTATAGTAATTGTCGTTCTATCGATCATTTAAGCATAATATGGCTAATAATATGAGTTAGATTCGTTATAATA